>NC_077228.1:331299358-331599358 GCF_027887165.1 Monodelphis domestica
AGGAAAGAAAAAAAGGAAGAAAGGAAGAAAAAGAAAGAAAGAAAAAAGAAATATATTTAATATCCATATATTTACTATCCATTTTTATCATGGTAGAAGAAGTGTGCAGAAAAAGAATGCGGATATCTAAATATATTCAGAAATATCTGTGTATGAGAATTAAAATTACCAGAGGTAAAATGATATCTTCAGATATCAATGTGGCTTTATTTATGCTATCAAAATTAATTTCAGAAAATCATGAGGCCCAACTATGTAAATATCACACTCTCATATAATAAATGATCTTTGGGAGACCTTGGCCTGACCTGTTGTTGTGGTATTTCAATTAGGTTAGGAGTATCCATGAGGACCACAAGCTAAACAAATTCAGCTCTGATGAACCAGCATCGTTTATACTGATAAAATAACTTGAAAAATGTTTGTGTCCCAAATGTTTTGTTTATTTGTTTAAAGGCAACTGGCTTTTTTTTTTTTTTACTTAACGCTCTAGAAACAGGAGAAAAATAACATACAGGAGTTGTACTTTCACTTTCAAGATCTCTTCACATTAAGAAAGAGAAATCAATTCTTATTAAGGATCAAGTTTTCCTGTGAAAATCCAGTCAAATTCACTTATCAAGAAGAGTAGGGCTCACAAGGCCAGAAATCAAGGGAATACTCTGTTTGCTCAATCAAGGTAACTCATTATTAAAGAAAAAAATCTCTAAAAGTAAAGAACAAACAAATGGAATATAAAACTTGTGTACAAGGCCAAAGAAATGTTCTCTGTTAGATACTATACCTTTTAAAGGCAGTTTGTGCCTCCATGAAATTTCCCCAACTCTAATGCACTCCATCATTAAAGAATTTGTGTAAGAGCTGTGTGAGCTTGTGTAGCATATCTTACCTGTTTATATCCCCTAAATTCAATGATTCATTATTGTTTCCATCCATGACTGCTATGATACCTAATTGAATTTATTTTTTATGAGAATTTTAACATGAGCTAGTTCTGAGGCCAGCTCATTATTGGCAATAAATAATTCTATAGCCATAAAGTAAGACAAACAAAAAGATCAAATAATGTTTTACAATGAGATTGGGTCATTAAATCATGAATGCAGATACTAGGTAAAGCTTCTCAACACTAAAGTACCATAGGTTTCAATTGGCTAACATTTCCTAGGAGGAAAAAAAGTGTCAAATAGTCTATAAAACAAAGATAAATATCTTCTTGAGGCATAATAGTTTAAGACCAATCTTCTATATGATGGATAGTCTCCAAAATTTGCATGCCCAGTTCCTAGCACAAATTTTGAGCATGGTAGGCACTTGACAAATGCTTGTTAGTTTGGAATGGAATCATTGAATGAATTTTAAATGACCCAATGAGTTCTGTAAGGATTTTCATAATTCACAGGTCTTCTAACAACTAAAATTTACAACTACCAAACTTTAGGATTGAAACAATTAAAAATACTTATTCAACATTTCCAAGGCAACAAAAAATATTGATTTCTTACCACAGGCAAGATTTTTTCCTAAACAAAGTGGCAAATACAAGCATTTTTTCAGACATATTTCTTGTCCTAAAGGTATTTCTAGTCTGTTTGAAGAGAAATAAAAAATATATCCAAGTTTTATTATAATGCAAATATTGAATGACAATATAAAAAAGCATCAATCTGGTATAATTAATTCATAAGAGCCATCTAAACAGTTAAGGAAAGTTCAGAGACAAAGAAATCATTGTGAGATGAAGTCATCAGGAATTATTCCAAATAGTAAGGGTGTTAGAGGGATTTGGGCAGGACTCTGAAGGATGGGTAGAATCTGAGAAGGCAGAACAGATTTAGAGTGTTTAAGAAAAAGGTGTGAGGAAAGGCTATGGTTAGGAAGAGAAGATATACAATGTATGTTCAAGGAAAAGTGGACAGATTAGCTTGATTTAGATTGGAAATAATAGGAGAAAAGACTGGAAAGACAGGTTATAGTCAAGTTGAAAGGACAAATTGCAGGGTTCCATATTTATTCTGTGTACCAAGTGAAGCATTTGAAGATTTTGAGGCAACAGTGAAAAAAATTAAAACAATATTTTGAGGCAATTAATTACTTGGAAGTAACAATCATGCTGATCTTAATGAGGAGAGATAGCATAGCATAGTGGAGAGAGCATAGAATTTTAAGTTAAATGATGTGAGTTCAAATTCTGACTATTTACTACCTCTAAAACCTTAGATAATATACAACACTTCTCTGACAGTTTTTTCATCTATAAAATGTAAACAAAGACTAGATGTTCTCTAACTTCTGGCTATAATATTTTGCAATCAGATCTAGTTTCAGGGTCTAGTTCCATTAGGTTCATCACTCTATGCTCATCACTTCAATTTGCTCATTTAATTAAACTTAGTTTACTTAAGGCTATTCTTTTTTGTTATTACTGCTGCTGTTACACTTATTTTTAAATGGAAAAAATGGGAATGTCTTTATCTTTATTCAAAGCATGTCTAGACTAGAATTTGTCTTAGTGATTTACTGCTTCAATTTCAATGGCATTGTCCTTGGAGTCAGAAGATATAAATTCAAATCCTGCCTCTTTCACTTACTACCAGTGTGATTTACAAAAATTCTGAGCCTTTATATCATCTATTAAATTAAGGGGTTGAAATAGAAAAATTTAAAAACACCATATATGTAATCCTATTATCCAAAATGCAATGGGAGTTGATGACTAGCATTTATATAGTGATTTAAGATTTGCAAATTGTTCTGCATAAGGCATTTCCGTTGATCTTCACAAGCCTGGCAAATGGTTACAATTATAATATCTATTTTAAAGATGAAGAAAATTAGTTTAAAAGTTAAATGACTGCCCCAGGATCACACAGTAATTGTTTCCAGCAGGATTAGAATTCAGGATTCTGACTCAAGATTCAACATTCTATCCAGTTCACCTTTTGTTGTTCTGTTGTTTCAGTAGTGTCTGATTCTTTAAGACTCAATTTGGAGTTTTCTTGGCAAAGATACTGGAGTGGCTTGCCATTTTCTTTTCCAGCTCATTATACAAATGAGGAAACAGCTAAACAGGGTTAAGTGGCTTGCCCAAGATTGCATAGCTAGTAAGAATCTGAGACGATTTGAATTCTAATTCTTACTCCACATCGAACACTCTATCTTTTGGGTCATATAGATGCCATTATATCACCTGGGCAAGTTCTAATCAATTTCATGAATTCCTCCTCCTTCGATTTGATGAGATTACATAGTATATATATATATATAATATGTGTGTATTTATTTATTTATCAGAAAAGTCACTTCCAATGGAGGAAGATTATTGCACTAGCCCTTTGTTGACTGGATAAAGAGAATTACTCTAATTACTCTCCAATTCACTGAGGCTGCATCCAAAATGATTGATAGTTAAGAATCAAAGGAGACAAACTTCTCTCCTTAAGGTCTCTCAGAGTGAGATTTGAAATTTTCCACTGCTTTAACTCTTTCCTTTCGAAACAAAGCATCTCTCCCATGAATTCTGGGTTATAATTCTCTAGAAAAGGCAGTAAGTATTCTCCCAAGGATCAGAAATGCCATATTCTTGGAGAAAACATATAGCATTAATGAATGGTCTTTTCTTGGCTATATATAGCTCTTAAAAGGGAGTTCTGGACTAACCTTCTCCACCCCACAGAGCAAGACCCAGCTGCCTTCTGCCTTTCTGTTTCTTTCTTCTAAACTAGCAGTCCTAATAATAGATGTCCTCAGCTTTGGAACTGGGTAATCAAAAGCTCTAGGGTATCAGAGTTTGGTAATTATAATGTTTGAGAGTCAAGTATCGATTTCCTCAAACAGAAACATTTCCTTGACAGCGTGCTTCTTGGAGAAGACAATCACCAGCAAAAAACATTTTTTGAACCACAGTACTAAAGTCAAAAGAGATGAGGACTTGGGACATTCTGACCTTAGCAAACCTTCATGGTATTATTCTGGTTACTTCGATGATGCTGATCTGAGGTGAATAGGAAATATGTATTGAGTCCCCCAAAGTGTATTTACCTTCCAGAAGATCCTTATGAACTATTTGAATGTTTTATATTTCCTATTATGAGAATTTATTTTTCCTTATACTTTATTATTTTTATATCAGGGCCCTGGATTATAATTACATATCTATATGCATATGTATACTGTGAGTTTTAAATTAATATACAGTAACTAAAATATTATATTTTATAGAGTTTATTAGTAACTAGAGTAAAAGCTACCTAAACCACCCAGCCCACTTGCAAAAGAAGAGAGCAAGAGGGCAGAGTTACAGAACTTATAAAACAAATGACCAGGAAAATGGGGAGGTGCAGGAGAGATAAAAGGGGAAAGGATTCTAGGTAATATGGAAAGGAACCTGGAGTAATGAAGTTTTAGGGGTTCAAGAATTTTCAACTACACAATACACATATGCATACACACATATGGTTCCCTATAAAGAAGCAGAAGTGGTACATATAAAGATCGTTATAATATTAAGAAGGCTATTTTGATTTGCCTGAAGAGTGTATGAACATGAATCTTGTATAATAATGCAGTAAAGGTAGGTTGGAACCAGGTTGCAATGACATTTAAATGCCAAATAGGAGTTTATATTTGAGGTTAGAGTTAATAGTTATTTAAATTAATGACTTTATTTTATCAATTTGGATACCTTCAATAATGCAAATCAAAGGGGGAGGAGTCAAGATGGCAGTTTAGAAGCAGCAAAAGTCAAGTCCTCTGTGAAAACCCTTCCACTCCAATCAAAAACAAAGTGCTTCCAGGGGACAGAACACAAAATCTAAAAATAGGACTGAGACAGGGGACCCCTCCTGCTCCATTCAACTTAAAAGGAATGCAAAAAAGCCTGAATTCTTGGGTTTATGGAAAAGGAAGAAGGAAGGTGCCCTCCCCCACCTACTGTTCTGTGTCTCTGGTGGGGGTCCCAGGAATCTCTAGGTGAGGACTCCAGGCAAGAGGGAGTGCCATGCTGCCACAGCTATGCCAGGCTCAGGGATCTAACCTCAACTGGCAGGGAGACAGCTAGAGGAGAGGGGCAGAGGGGAAGGCAGCCTAGTCTCAGCCACAACTTTCCATCTTAAGCCTCCATCTCTAGAGGTTTTGGCCTCTGGGTACATCCAGCTCCACAGACCAGTTTTCCCCCCAGCTTAATCTAGTCCATCAACAGTGCAGATAAGAAGCCTTCAGAGGGCAGGGAAGCTCAATCTCCCCATGGACCATGCTGAGAGCCTCCATAAGAATCCTGTGGACTCAAATCCCAGGGCAAATGCTGCAACTGTGACAAAATATCTTGATAACAGGGCAGGAAACCTAGCTTCTGCTGCCAGCTGGGGAAGATCTGACCTCAGGGCTCATTGATACTCCATCAGCCTGATCTGGTCAATCAGCAGAGCAGACAAGAAGCCCCTTCAGGACAGACTAGCCCAAACCCACAGATCCAGCAAATAAGCAGAGGAGCAAGATTACAGCCAATGACAGGGGGGGAAAGAAGGGAAAAAATGAGTAAACAACAGAAAAAGAAAAAAGAAATTATAATCAGCAACTTCTATCCAGGTAAACCCAATATGGACACTCAAACAAATTAGCTTACTACAACTCACAACTCTTGAACTCAAGAGATCAGTTAGCTTCAAACAGCTGAGTATATATGTGTATGTATATATGCATATAGATGAATATATACATATATCTAGTTTTAATGCATATGAATATGTGAAATATATATTCTTATATAAGGGCATAGCTTGATCTCCATCTTCAATTTGCCAGTTTAGCTTCATGCAAACCCAACAAAAGATGCATTTACCTTCTCAATCCACTCATCCAGGATGATTGAACCTTGTAATTGCTGAATTTACAAAATTCTTTGTTCATAAATAAGTGTGTTCATTTGATCACCTATGCCAGGGGTTAAAACTAAGTAGAAAAAAAATAATATACCCCAATAGAACAGGTTTCTGCTATGCAGCACATATGTCTTTGATTAAAATAAAATATACTACCCCTGTACCATTTCTTTTAAAACAGAATGCTCACAGGTCTGTCAAGAAGTTGCATCCTTACTTGGAAAAGATGCTTTGGCTTACCTCTCTTCACTAGCTATCAGTGTTCTAACAGGTTAAAATCAGTGGCTAAGACAAATACAGGAAGCAGAAAAAGAAAAAAATATATATAGAGATATATATCATTTGGAGAAAGCAAGTTTTAACAACCCTATCTTTTTTCCCTGCAGAATTGCTGATGCCTCCAAACTTTACAGAGGGACTGTTCATTTTGCTAAAAACAATAATGGACACAAACCCTTTCCACTTACACTTTTTTTCATGTTTTATCTTGGGAAGATCTTCTGCCCAGCAATAGGTCAAATCTGTTTGGTCCTTGGCTAAACTCAGCCACTCTCCTGGATATCCTATTCATCAAGATTTTGGCTTTTTGTCTTTCATGCACCATTCCACTGTCTTTGATAGATAGATTAGGTTTTCCTAATCAACTTGTGCTCTTCGAAACTAAACACATAGAAATGAACTTCACTAATAATCTTCTAATACTGTAATAAAATTAAGGAAGTGATGATAAAGTCAAAAGAAGGGTATTCAGCTTTCTTTGGAACATATCCAGAGTTTAGGGTCAGATTCAAATGGGATCTTTGGTGTGCTTTGGTTCTCATAATTTTTACATAAAAATTCAGCATAACCACAAGAATCAGGTGAATATCCTTGTTTTGTAGGTGATTAAAGGAGAAGAGAGATTGCTGTTGATAGATTGCAAAACTGGATGCAACGAATCCTTTCAGTATTGTTGGGTGATGAGTAGGGAAAAGAACTGATGGGGAGGGGCTTTGGGGTTTGGACTAGCTGTGGCTATCTGAGTTCCTCTCTAGAGAGATCTTTGATGACTTCCTGATTCAGATTCAGTTCATCACAAGTTGAATAATATGTTTACTAAGAAAGTCTATTAACAGGAAACATTCACTCGTTCAGAAATTCCTAATTCCAATCAGGTTTGCTGTCTTAGAAGTTAAAGGCTTCTAGAGGGTCTTCAAGATACCCTCCTAGATTCTAAAAACTAGGTAGTTTTTAACATGGGAAAATGTCACAGCATAGATATTTGGAACATTAAGAATAACTCAGAAACAACTGAACTGAGTAAAAATCCTCATATAAAGCTATATAAGTGAAATAATTAAAGTAAATACCATGTGATTGGTATTTCTCCCTTTATTGTCAGAGGCATTATTACACATGTCCTTCTTCCCTATCCTCATAACTATGCACAGTCCCTACAGTGTCTTATCTCTTCATGTTTAATAACACCCAGTCAGTAATAGTAAATGGTAATAGTAAAAATAATACCAGCAGAAAAATATTGTCTCCTCTATTAAAATGTAAATTCCTGAAGAGCTGAGATTGTCTTGTTTTTTATTCCTCCAGTGCTTAGCATAGGGTTTGGCACAAAGTAAATGTTCAATAATATTTTTTCTCCATCCATTTATTCATTTATGTAGAGCTTTAAGCTCCACAAATCACTTTTCTTCATTACAATACTGAAGGTTCAGAACAAGGAGTATTATCTTTGTGTTACTGAGATAGATGTAGGGAAAAAAAAAAAACATCCAAACCCAGAACTGCCTTTTAATTTCAGAGTGCCTGTATCTTCTTCCTTTGGGAGGTGATGAGAAAATGTATAGTAATTTTCTTTTCCCATTGTCAATAATTCTTTTAATATAGAGTTCTAGAGACCAAAATTCCAGACTGAACTTTTATTTTTCCATCAAATATTTGACCCTAAATTTATTTTTATAATACCCATAATGTGAGATAAATTAGATGCTAATGCCAATTGAATTTTAAAACTTAAGAATGAGATTAAATAACTTGTGTCTTTTAATGAAGTCCTTCAGACTGTTAAATTTAAATAGTGGTTGGACTCTGAATATTTATATAGGTGGTCACCAGGGATTTAATTTCTAAATCCCAAAATGAATTACTAAAGAAAATGGAATTTATGGTAGTTTATTTACAATGGAGCCAGGGGTAAAGAATCTCAAGATGATGGATCTTTCCTGGAGGCTTCACGCCTCCAGAAAGGCAGGGTCACAAAGTCAGTCACTCAGGTTACCATGTAAAAGGAAAGTAGTCTGAGATTTCCTGCACAAGTTCCTCCAGGGTCAAGTTCCTCTTCCAGTCTCTCCTCAAGTGTCTGTCTTACAGTCTTTAGGAGTCAGAGTTCTTCTATCTCAAATACCTTCAGTGGTCCTCTTTTTAAAGATCTTTTTCTCTTGTGTCACCTCCCTTAAATTTTACATCTACCAATCACAGAAGAAGCTCTGCTATAGGACTGCACAGAAGGCAATTAGTCGATTCTAATTCATTGTCCACTATCTCACACATGGGTCACAGACCACCCACCTCATGCTTAAGTGGGAGTTTACACCTTTGGTGATCAGATCTAACATAGGCAAATCTTTCCACTCAACTTCAAGTACTGTGCTTACATTTCTGGGGATTAAGTCAACAAATAGACAGAGGATTACAATTCAATCTTCATAGTCAAGGAAAGGCTAAGTCGCTTCCTCGTTACAATCAGGGGAGAGCAAAATTCAATCTTCACAAGACAATCAGTGAACACTTATGAAAAATTTCCAGTCATTATACTAGGAAACAAAGACAAAATAAATGAACAGTTGTCCTCCAGGAGCTTATTATGTTAGTGGAGTCATTAAAGGTAACCAATACCAATTAACGCTAACCCAAGACATCATAAGTGCTCAGTAAATTTTATCAAGCTTGAGAGACTTTGAGGAGAGCATCAGCGATGGACAGTGTCTTTTGCTAAAGTAAGCCATAAGTAGAAAACTTTCTACATGGAGTAAAAGCAATTCAGAGTTGTGGATGGTTAAGTGATATAGGTCACAACATCACAAAGGAAAGTCCAATTATGGATAAAGGTGTATCAGAAGAGGGGAATATTGACTTGGACTATGGATATGAGCTGAAAAGGAACTAGAAGAGGGATCACAGTAACAGGACTTGGGTTGCAGGAGGATCTAGAGTAGTGACCTTAAATAAGAAGTAAGGGCTCCTGGGCATTAGTTCCCCATGGCAAAATCACTTCAAGGCATCCTGCAGCTCTGAATTAAGGACCAACCAAAGTACAGAAAGAAAATCATCCAAAAGCTGATTCTTTTAACCACAGAAATTCATATAATTTTCTCTTAGGTATAGAAAATATGTATGCAATGCCAGGAGAACTGATCAACCATATTCATAGTGGAATTATCTGATCTTTGGAAATATTGAAATGGCCTAGTCATATGCAACAATGCTTTTCTTTATTAAGCAGAAACTTCATAGAGAGGTGATGGGCATACAATGAATTCTTACCTATGCATGAACAAATGAAATCTGTCAGTGATACAAGAAACACACTTTAGCCATTAGTTTAAGAGAGTTCTCATTCATAAAGCATTGCCCCATCATTAGGGAGAGCAGAGACTGATAGTTTTTTCATTTCCATTAACTTTTTTTTGTCATTTTGCCATTTTTTCATTTTTTAAATTTTAAACACTATTTTATTTGGTCATTTTTAAACATTATTCACTGGAAACAAAGATCATTTTCTTTTCCTCCCCGCCCCCCCCCCCCCCACCACCTTTCCCTCTCCCATAGCCGACGCACGGTTCCACTGGTTATTACATGTGTTCTTCACTCGAACCCATTTCCCTGTTGTTGGAATTTGCATTATAGTGTTCACTTAGAGTCTCTCCTCAGTCATATCCCCTCCACCCATGTAGTCAAGCAGTTGCTTTTCATCGGTGTTTTTACTCCCACAGTTTATCCTCTGCTTGTGGATAGTATTTTTTAGATCCCTGCAGATTGTTCAGAGACATTGCATTGCCACTAATGGAGAAGTCCATCACCTTCGATTGTACCACAATGTATCTTTTGCTCTGCATCATTTCCTGGAAGTTGTTCCAGTCTCCATGGAATTCTTCTACTTTATTATTCCTTTGAGCACAATAGTATTCCATCACCAACATATACCACAATTTGTTCAGCCATTCCCCAATTGATGGGCATCCACTCGTTTTCCAATATTTTGCCACCACAAAGAGTGCAGCTATATATATTCTTGTACATGTTTTTTTCCTTATTATCTCTTTGGGGTACAAACCCAGCAGTGCTATAGCTGGATCAAAGGGAAGACAGTCTTTTATCACCCTTTGGTCATAGTTCCAAATTGCCCTCCAGAATGGCTGGATCAATTCACAACTCCACCAGCAATGAATTAGTGTCCCCACTTTGCCACATCCCCTCCAGCATTCATTACATTCCATAGCTGTCATGTTAGCCCATCTGCTAGGTGTGAGGTGATACCTCAGAGTTGTTTTGATTTGCATCTCTCTGATTATAAGAGATGTAGAGCACTTTTTCATGTGCTTATTGATAGTTTTGATTTCTTTGGCTGAGAACTGCCTGTTCATGTCCCTTGCCCATTTATAAACTGGAGAATGGCTTAATTTTTTGTACAATTGATTTAGTTCTTTGTAAATTTGAGTAATTAAACATTTGTCAGAGGTTTTTTTTTCCTCATTCCTGACCTTTCTCTTTTTTTTTTTAATTTTAATATTATTTTATTTGGTCGTTTTCATACATTATTCACTGGAAACAAAGATCGTTTTCTTTTCCTCCCCTCCCCTCCCCCCCCCCCCCCCCCCGCCTTTCCCTCTCCCATAGCCGACGCATGATTCCACTGGTTATAACATGTGTTCTTGACTCGAACCCATTTCCCTGTTGTTGGAGTTTGCATTATAGTGTTCATTTAGAGTCTCTCCTCAGTCTTATCTCCTCCAACCCTGTAGTCAAGCAGTTGCTTTTCAGCGGTGTTTTTACTCCCACAGTTTATCCTCTGCTTGTGGGTAGTATTTTTTTTTTTAGATCCCTGCAGATTGTTCAGGGAAATTGCATTGATACTAATGGAGAAGTCCATCACCTTCGATTGTACCACAATGTATCAGTCTCTGTGTATAATGTTTTCCTGGTTCTGCTCCTTTCGCTCTGCATCACTTCGTGTAGGTTGTTCCAGTCTCCATGGAATTCCTCCACTTTATTATTCCTTTGAGCACAATAGTATTCCATCACCAACATATACCACAATTTGTTCAGCCATTCCCCAATTGAAGGGCATCCCCTCATTTTCCAATTTTTGGCCACCACAAAGAGCGCAGCTATGAATATTTTTGTACAAGTCTTTTTGTCCATTATCTCTTTGGGGTACAAGCCCAGCAGTGCTATGGCTGGATCAAAGGGCAGACAGTCTTTTATCGCCCTTTGGACATAGTTCCAAATTGCCCTCCAGAATGGTTGGATCAATTCACAACTCCACCAGCAATGAATTAATGTCCCCACTTTGCCACATCCCCTCCAGCATTCATTACTTTGCATAGCTGTCATGTTAGCCAATCTGCTAGGTGTGAGATGATACCTCAGAGTTGTTTTGATTTGCATCTCTCTGATTATAAGAGATGTACAGCACTTTTTCATGTGCTTATTAATAGTTTTGATTTCTTTGGCTGAGAATTGCCTGTTCATGTCCCTTGCCCGTTTGTCAATTGGAGAATGGCTTGATTTTTTGTACAATTGATTTAGTTCTTTATAAATTTTAGTAATTAAACCTTTGTCAGAGGTTTTTATGAAGATTGTTTCCCAATTTGTTGCTACCCTTCTGATTTTGGTTACATTGGTTTTGTTTGTACAAAAACTTTTTAATTTGATGTAATCCAGATTATTTATTTTGCATTTTGTAATTCTTTCTAATTCTTGCTTGGTTTTGAAGTATTTCCCTTCCCAAAGGTCTGACATGTATACTATTCTGTGTTCGCCTAATTTTCTTATAATTTCCTTCTTTATGTTCAAGTCATTCACCCATTTTGAATTTATCTTGGTGTAGGGTGTGAGGTGTTGATCTAAGCCTAATCTTTCCCATACTGTCCTCCAATTTTCCCAACAGTTTTTATGAAATAGTGGATTTTTGTCCCAAAAGCTGGGATCTTTGGGTTTGTCATATACTGTCTTGCTGAGGTTGCTTGCCCCCAGTCTATTCCACTGATCCTCCTTTCTGTCTCTTAGCCAGTACCAAATTGTTTTGATGACCGCTGCTTTATAATATAGTCTGAGATCTGGGACTGCAAGACCCCCTTCCTTTGTATTTTTTTTCATTAATTCCCTGGATATCCTTGATCTTTTGTTCTTCCAAATGAACTTTGTTATGTTTTTTTCTAAATCAGTAAAAAAAATTTTTGGAAGTTCCATGGGTATGGCACTAAATAGATAGATGAGTTTGGGTAGGATGGTCATTTTTATTATATTGGCTCGTCCTACCCATGAGCAGTTAATGTTCTTCCAATTGTTCAAGTCTAGTTTTAGTTGTGTGGAAAGTGTTTTGTAGTTGTGTTCATATAGATCCTGTGTTTGTCTTGGGATATAGATTCCTAAGTATTTTATTTTGTCTTGGGTAATTTTGAATGGGATTTCTCTTTCTAGTTCTTGCTGCTGAGCTGTGTTGGAATTATATAGAAATGCTGATGACTTATGTGGGTTTATTTTGTATCCTGCAACTTTGCTAAAGTTGTTGATTATTTCAATTAGCTTTTTGGTTGAGTCTCTAGGATTCTTTAAGTAGACCATCATGTCATCTGCAAAGAGTGATGATTTGGTCTCCTCCTTGCCTATTTTGATGCCTTCAATTTCTTTTTCTTCTCTAATTGCTACTGCTAGTGTTTCTAGTACAATGTCAAATAATAGAGGTGATAATGGGCATCCTTTTTTCACTCCTGATCTTAATGGGAATGGATTTAGTTTATCCCCATTGCAGATGATATTAGCTGATGGTTTTAGATATATACTGTTTATTATTTTTAGGAATGACCCTTCTATTCCTATGCTTTCTAGTGTTTTTAGTAGGAATGGGTATTGTATTTTATCAAAGGCTTTTTCTGCATCTATTGAGATAATCATGTGGTTCTTGTTGGTTTGCTTGTTGATGTGGTCAATTATGTGGATAGTTTTCCTAATGTTGAACCAGCCCTGCATCCCTGGTATAAATCCTACTTGATCATGGTGGATGACCCTTCTAATCACTTGCTGGAGTCTTTTTGCTAGTATCCTATTTAAGATTTTTGCATCTATATTCATTAGGGAGATTGGCCTATAGTTTTCTTTCTCTGTTTTTGGCCTGCCTGGCTTTGGAATTAGTACCATGCTTGTGTCATAAAAGGAGTTTGGTAGGACTCCCTCTTTGCTTATTATGTCAAATAGTTTGTATAGTATTGGGGTTAACTGTTCTCTGAATGTTTGATAGAATTCATTGGTGAATCCATCAGGCCCTGGGGATTTTTTCTTAGGAAGTTCTGTGATGGCCTGTTGGATTTCTTTTTCTGATATGGGATTATTTAAGAAAACTATTTCTTCTTCTGTTAGTCTAGGCAATTTATATTTTTGTAAATATTCATCCATATCACCTAGGTTGGTATATTTATTGCCATATAGTTGGGCAAAGTAATTTTTAATGATTGCCTTAATTTCCTCTTCATTGGAGGTGAGATCCCCTTTTCATCCTTGATGCTATTAATTTGCCTTTCTTCTTTCCTTTTTTTAATTAAATTAACCAGTACTTTGTCTATTTTGTCTGTTTTTTCAAAGTACCAGCTTCTAGTCTTGTTTATTAGCTCAATAGTTCTGTCACTTTCTATTTTATTAATTTCTCCCTTAATTTTTAGGAACTCTAGTATGGTTTTCTTCTGGGGGTTTTTAATTTGTTCATTCTCAAGTTTTTTGATTTGCATTTCCAATTCCTTGGTCTCTGTCCTCCCTAATTTGTTAATATATGCACTCAGGGATATGAATTTTCCTCTAAGTACTGCCTTGGCTGCATCCCATAAGGTTTGAAAGGATGTTTCGCCATTGTCATTTTCTTCAATGAAATTGTTAATTGTTTCTATGATTTCTTCTCTAACTATCCGATTTTGGAGTATCATGTTATTTAATTTCCAATTAATTTTTGATTTGGGTCTCCATGTACCCTTGCCGATCAATATTTTAATTGCCTTGTGATCTGAAAAGGCTGCATTTATTATTTCTGCTATTCTGCATTTGTGTGCCATGTTTCTGTGACCTAATGTAAGGTCAATCTTTGTGAATGTGCCATGTGGCTGACAAGAAGGTGTATTCCTTTTTATCCCTATTTATTTTTCTCCATATGTCTATTAATTCTAATTTTTCTAAGATTTCATTCACCTCTTTTACCTCTTTCTTATTTATTTTTTGATTTGATTTATCTAAATTTGATAGTGGTTGGTTCAAGTCTCCCACTAATATGGTTTTACTGTCTATTTCCTCCTTCAATTCTCCTAGTTTCTCTATTAAAAATTTGGATGCTATACCATTTGGTGCATACATGTTGATTAGTGATATTTCCTCATTGTCTATACTTCCTTTTAGCAGAATATATTTACCTTCCCTGTCCCTTTTGATCAGGTCTATTTGTACTTTGGCTTTGTCAGATATCATGATTGCAACTCCTGCCTTCTTTCTATCGGTTGAGGCCCAAAAGGTCTTCCTCCAACCTTTAATTCTAACCTTGTGAGTGTCAACCCGTCTCATATGTGTTTCTTGAAGACAACATATGGTAGGGTTTTGGGTTCTAATCCAATCTGCTATTTGTCTGCGTTTTATGGGTGAGTTCATCCCATTCACGTTCAAAGTTATGATTGTTATTTGTGGATTAGCTGGCATTTTGATATCTTCCCCTAGTTCTGACCTTTCTTCTTTAGCTTTCTCCTTTTGAACCAGTGATTTACTTTAGGTCAGTCCCCCTAGTCCCCTCCCTTGAGATGCTTCCCTTTCTAGCCCCTCCCTTTTTATGCTCCCTTCCCCTCCCCCCTCTCCTTCCCTCCCTTTTTGTACTCCCTCCCCCCTCCCCCTCCTTAATTTTCCTTTCTTTCTTACCCTAATGGATTAGATAGAATTCAGGATCCCACTGGATCTAGATGTTCTTCCCTCTCAGATTTGATTTCACTGAGAGTAAGGTTTAAGTAATTCCACTTCACGCTCTCTTCCTCTCCTTCTCATATGAGAGTTCTTCCCCTCCCCTTCCCATGTGTATCTTTGTATGGGAAAGTTTATTCTATTGATTCCCCCCCTATTTATTGAAGTTAATCTTAGTATTATCACGGTTCCCCCCTCCCTTTTCCTTTTTTTGCCCCAACTTTCCCCAAATCTTCTTAATTCCCCAATCTTTCCCTATGCATGTTTCTTCTAACTACTCTTATGATGATACAATTTATGAGAGTTACACAAAACATTTTCCCCACATATTGATATATGTAATTTGATGTAAACGTAGTCCTTATAGAAGAGAGTTTGACTTAAAGAGAAAGATAAGATTTATCTCCTTTTCCCTTTCTTTCATATTTACCTTTTCATGTTTCTCTTGCTTTCTGTGCTTGGATATCGAACTTTCCACAGAGCTCTGGTCTTTTCTTAGCAAATGCTTGGAAATCTTCTATTTTGTTGAATGCCCATACTTTCCCCTGGAAGTATATAGTCAGTTTTGCTGGGTAGTTGATTCTTGGTTGGAGACCCAGCTCTCTTGCCTTTCTAAATATCGTGTTCCATGCTTTGCGGTCTCTTAGTGTATTAGCCGCTAAGTTGTGTGTGATCCTTATGGGAGCCCCCTTATATCTGAAGCTCTTCTTCTTGGCTTCTTGTAGGATTTTCTCCTTTACTTGGAAGCTCTTGAATTTGGCAATTACATTCCTAGGCGTTGTCTTTTGGGGATTTAGTATAGAAGGTGTTCTATGAATCCTTTCTATTTCTATTTTGCCCCCTTGCTCCAGAACGTGAGGGCAATTTTCTTTTATAATCTCCTGTAGAATAATATCCAATTTGTTGTTTACCTCTGGTTTTTCTGGGAGACCGATGACACGGAGATTTTCTCGTCTTCCTCTGTTCTCCAGGTCCGTGACCTTCTCAGTGAGATATTTTATGTTTTCTTCCAATTCATTAATTATTTGGGTTTGCTTTATTGATTCTTGCTGTTTTATCATCTCACTTTCTTCGAGGTGCTTAATTCTGGTCATTAGGGACTGGTTTTGCTTTACAGCCTTGTCTGCCCTTCTATTGGATGCTTCGAGTTCTTTTTCCAATTGAGCAGTCTTATCTGTCAGACAGCTGATCTCTTTCTCCCATTTTTCTTTCCAGAAGGTTTCCATCTTTTGGATAAGTTCCAGTTTGAGATCTTCCAGAGCTTGTTGATAGTTTCCATTTTGGGAGGCGTGTTCTGAATTTTTTTGGATTTCCTCCTCATTCTCCTCTTTTCCTTGGGTACTTCCACCATAAAAGTTTTCAATAGTCACTTTTTTCCCTTTCTTCCTGGAGGGTTTATTTTGGGCCATGTGAGCCATCCCGTTGGTGGTTTTATTCCCCTTTCCTTTTTGGTCTGGGGTCTGGGTTATAAGAGCAGTTTTTCTGTGAATTTAGGTTGCTTCAGACTAGTTCTTCCCAGCCTCGGAGCCCAGGTATTCAGCTCCGCCCAGATAATCAGCGCGCGTTGTTCAGTGCAGCCCGCCCCAAGTACAGTTCCACTGGATTCTCCAGTGAAAGCGCCCTGAGACGTTTTTTCCTGGCAGTCCCCAGATCCCAAGGACCCTGGAGTTCCCCCCAAGACAGAGACGCTCCCCACTCACTCGCTGTCCCGGTGAGCGCTCAGGTAGCTCACTCTGGTTTAGTGGGGGAGGTGGGGTGGGGGAAGGGCGGCTCAGTTCACTTTTCTGTGCAAGCTTTTCCTTCTTATTTTAGTGTGGAAATGTTCAAGCCCCACGTACCTTTGCCTCTGTGGGGTACTGGGGAGTCCTTCTGTTCCTCCAAAGGTGATTTTATGCTCCTTTGATGTAGTCTATTTCGTTCGGTGCTGGGGAGAGGAACTGTGTGGTGTCTAGATTGCAGCCATGATTACCCGGAAGTCTGTCAGAGGTTTTTATGAAGATTGCTTCCCAATTTGATGCTACCCTTCTGATTTTGGTTACATTGGTTTTGTTTGCACAAAAACTTTTTAATTTGATGTATTACAGATTATTTATTTTGCATTTTGTAACTCTTTCTAAGTCTTGCTTGGTTTTAAAGTCTTTCCCTTCCCAAAGGTCTGACATGTATGCTATTCTGTGTTCGTCTAATTTTCTTATAGTTTCCTTCTTTATGTTCAAGTCATTCACCCATTTTGAATTTATCTTGGTGTAGGGTGTGAGGTGTTGATCTAAACCTAATCTTTCCCACATTGTTCTCTAATTTTCCCAGCAATTTTTATGAAATAGTGGATTTTTGTTCCAAAAGCTGGGATCTTTGGGTTTGTCATATACTGTCTTGCTGAGGTCTCTTGCCCCCAGTCTATTCCACTGATCCTCCTTTCTGTCTCTTAGCCAGTACCAGATTGTTTTGGTGACCACTGCTTTATAATATAGTCTGAGATCTGGGACTGCAAGACCCCCTTCCTTTGTATTTTTTTTTCATTATTTCCCTGGATATCCTTGATCTATTGTTCTTCCAAATGAACTTTGTTATGTTTTTTTCTAAATCAGTAAAAAAAAATTTTTCGGAAGTTCCATTGGTATGGCACTAAATAGATAAAAAGTTTAGGTAGGATGGTCATTTTTATTATATTGGCTCGTCCTACCCATGAGCAGTTAATGTTCTTCCAATTGTACAAGTCTAGTTTTAGTTGTGTGGAGAGTGTTTTGTAGTTGTGTTCATATAGTTCCTGTTTGTCTCGGGAAATAGATTCCTAGGTATTTTATTTTGTCTAAGGTGATTTTGAATGGGATTTCTCTTTCTAGTTCTTGCTGCTGAGCTGTGTTGGAGATATATAGAAATGCTGATGACTTATGTGGATTTATTTTGTATCCTACAACTTTGCTAAAGTTGTTGATTATATCTATTAGCTTTTTGGTTGAATCTCTAGGATTCTTTAAGTAGACCATCATGTCATCTGCAAAGAGCGATAATTTGGTCTCCTCCTTGCCTGTTTTAATGCCTTCAATTTCTTTTTCTTCTCTAATTGCTACTGCTAGTGTTTCTAGTACGATGTCAAATAATAGAAGTGATAATGGACATCCTTGTTTCACTCCTGATCTTAATGGGAATAGATTTAGTTTATCCCCATTGCAGATGATATTAGTCGATGGTTTTAGATATATACTGTTTATTACTTTTAGGAACGACCCTTCTATTCCTATGCTTTCTAGTGTTTTTAGTAGGAATGGGTGTTGTATTTTATCAAATGCTTTTTCTGCATCTATTGAGATAATCATGTGGTTCTTGTTGGTTTGCTTGTTGATGTGGTCAATTATGTGGATGGTTTTCCTAATATTGAACCAGCCCTGCATCCCTGGTATAAATCCTACTTGATCATGGTGAATGATCCTTCTAATCACTTGCTGGAGTCTTTTTGCTAGTATCCTATTTAAGATTTTTGCATCTATATTCATTAGGGAGATTGGTCTGTAATTTTCTTTCTCTGTTTTTGGCCTGCCTGGCTTTGGAATTAGTACCATGTTTGTGTCATAAAAGGAGTTTGGTAGAACTCCCTCTATGCTTATTATGTCAAATAGTTTGTATAGTATTGGAGTTAGCTGTTCTTCGAATGTTTGATAGAATTCACTGGTGAATCTGTCAGGCCCTGCAGGGGGAAGGGTGGCTCAGTTCACGTTTCTGTGCAAGCTTTTCCTCCTTCTTATTATAGTGTGGAAATGTTCAAACCCCATGTACCTTCGCCTCTATGGTATACTGGGGAGTACTGGGGAGTCCTTCTGTTCCTCCAAAGGTGATTTTTATGCTCCTTTGATGTAGTCTATTTCATTCGGTGCCGGGGAGAGGAAGCGTGTAGCGTCTAGGTTGCAGCCATGATTGCCCGGACTAACTTTCTTTTAAACATATACATATTTAAAAATTTCCCCAACTACATGTAAATATGGTTTCCAAAAATTTCAGAAGAATTTTGAGTCTCAAATGCTCTCCCATTTTCCCTTCTTTCCCCAAATCTGATACAGATTTTATATGAACAATCATTTAAAATATTTTTTCCATATTAATTTTATTGTGGAATGGAACTTGAACAAAAAAAAGTGAAAAAATGTTTAGTTGAAGTTGTAACTCCTGTGCCTCCTGAAATATCATATTTCAGGCCCTCATATCCTTTAATGTAGAAGCTGCTAAATCTCATGTCATTATGAATATGGCTCCATGAAATTTTAATTATTTCTTTTTGGCTCCTGGCATTATTTTCTCCTTGATCTAAGAGTTCTGGATTTTAGTTATTAAAAAATATTCCTAGGACTTTTCATTTTGGGATCTCTTTTAGGAAATGATCTATGGATTCTTTCAATTTCTAATTTACCTTCTAGTTCTAGACTATCATGTCAATTTTCCTTGATAATTTCTTAAATGGTGATATCAAAGCTCTTTTTTAGGTCATGATATTCATGTAGTCCGATAATTCTTAAATTATCTCTCCTGGATTTATTTGTAGGCCAGTTGTTTTTTCAATGAGATTCTTCATATTTTCTTCTATTTTGTTATTCTTTTGACTTTGTTGATTATTTCTTCATATCTCATGAAGTTATTAGCTTCTATTTGCCAAATTCTAATTTTATGGCATGATTTTTTCAGTAAACTTTTGTACTTCCTTTTCTATTTCACCAAATCTTTATAGAATTGTGTTAGCAAATTTTTGTACCTCTTTTGCTAATTGGCCAATTCTGTTTTTTAAGTTATTATTTTCTTAATTATGTTTTGTAATTCTTTTACCAAGCTGCTGAATTTTTTAAATGATTTTCTGGTATCACTATCATTTTTTCTCCCAGTTTTTCTTTTATCTATCTCATTTGCTTTTTAAAAACCCTTTTTGAGCTCTTTCATTAATTCTTTTTGAGAATGAGTCAAATTCATATTTTTCTTGGAGGCTCTGAATGCAGCAGAATTGACTTTATTGTCTTCTGAGTCTGTTGGTCTTCACTGTCACCAAAATGACTTCCTTTGTTGTTCCTTTTTGTGCTCGTTATTGATGTAATCTGCTTATTTTCCAGCCTTTTTCTTTTATTTCAACTTAAAAAACTGTGAAAGCTGGGCTCTATTCTTGTGGTGATGGGATCATTGTCCCAAGCTTCAAGTTCTTTGTACATCTTGCCTTCAGACCTGTCTCTGGGGATCCATAAGTTTTTGGTTCCTCTATGGTGGTATAATCTAAAGAGTAGTGTACTTAATATAAACCCAGCCTGTGCCCTGGTCTGTGAGCAACCACAAGAACCCTTCTCTTCTTTAGAACTAATACTATGGTTCTCTGAGACATGAATCTCTGTATGGGCAAGATGACAAGAATCTTGCACCTACAGCTAGAAAAGGGACCCCTGTAATCTCCTTTCGAATAATTGACCAACTCCCCTAACCATTTATGAATGAGAACTCTGGAATCCTTTGCTGCTAATTCAGCCAGCCCAAAGCCTGATGCTGTGACAGAGTCTACACTGACATACTACTTTGTGCTCCACTTCCATTCTAGTGCAATAAAACTTTCCTACTGACTTTCTAAGTTGTTTGGGGCTGAAAAAATTATTTAACCCTGTCTTTTGTGGATTATATTACTCCAGAATTCATTTTGTAGAATTATATAACTTGTTTGGTAGTTTGGTAGGGATCAAGTGGGTCTGTGAATGTTCTCCACTATCTTGTTTCCACTTCCCACATTTACCCTCTTGCAGAAGTGTTAATAAGCAGAAATAAGGAAGAAAGGAAGAAATGAGACATATAATCAACATTTAATAGTCAACACACATTTGATGCTTGAAAACATCAAAATAAAGATGACATAACTAAATACATTCTCTACAGTGACAAATTGTCTCCTAAGTCTCATTACCCTTAGAATGGGTACTTGTCAACAATAGATATCAATGGGGTTATTTAATAAAGGATAAGTTCCATAACTAGACTTTTCATTCAGACCTAGTCAGTTGAGGTTCACAACATTTCATTTATCACATAATCCAATTATCTAGTTCTGTTTTGTTTTTCTTTTTTGAGTTGAATATGTAATTGGCAATAACAATTATAGCTGATTTTAAAAAAATATATTGTTGTTCTTTAGTTATTCAGTCATGTCAAATCTTTGAGACTCCCTGGACCATAGCATGCCAGGCCCTTCCATCTACCATCCAGATTCATATTCATTAATTCTATGACACTATCTATCCATTTCATCCTCTGTCATTCCTTTTTCCTTTTGCCTTCAAACTTTGAGAAAATTATCGTCTTTTCCAGAGTCCTCTCTTCTCATTATGTGGTCAAAGTATTTAAGCTTCAGCTTTAGTGACCTTCCAGTGAATAGTCTAAATTAAAAAAAGTATTTACTCACTTGATCTCTGTAAAGTCTTCTCCAGCACTTCAATTCAAAAGCATTGATTCTTCAGGGCTCAGCTTTCCTTATACTCCAATTCTCACTATCATATATTACTATTGGAAAAATAAGAGCTTTGACTATACAGACTTTTGTCAGCAAGATGATGTCTCTACTGTGTAGTATGTTGTCTAGATTTTCCATAGCTTTCCTTCCAGGAAGCAAACATTTTTTAATTTAATGGTTGCAGTCTCCACCTGCAGTGATTGTGGAGCCCAAGAATATAAAATCCAACACTGCTCCCATTTCTTCTTGCTCCATTTGCCAGGAAGTCATGGGACTATTTGCTAAGATTGTAGTTTTGAGTAATCCTTAATATTTTATGAGTCAATTTGCTTATGTAGTCTCTGAATGACTCTCTAAAACTTACACTAGAATTAGAAGATTGGGATCCCAGATGGGTAAATGCTATCTTGGGTTATAGTGGGTAACCTGTAAAGCATCTATATTCCTAATGCTATAGCCCTCACTTGTGCGCTTCTCATTAATAATCTGTAAGTAGACTCAAGTAACTCTTGGAAAAGGCAATCACAAGAACAAATAGCAAGTACTGTAGCTAAGAAGTATTTCCCCCAGAAATCTGGGGTTCATCATCTAACAAAGGCATAGCGTGCAGAAAAGAGGTAAAGAATTATCAAAAATCTTAAAAGATATTGATAATAAGATATATCTATCTCAACACATACATACACATACAGTCACACACATATATGTTTTGCTGTTGGGCTGCCAGAATAAGCTGGTCAAGTCTGTCTATCACTGGACTGTTGCTGAATAACCTGGGCCAAATCACTGTTGCACTGTTCACAGAGCAATTTCTCTGCTAGCTAGATTGATTTATTGGGCTACCTGACCTCAATCTTCAATGAGCAGCTTCAGTATTTGTCACCTCTAGCCTCTTATTCAGTGCCTGTAAAGATCTGCTCTTTCTCTCATCCATATGTATAATGGGGTTTGGGTTTTTTTAAATCATTTGTCTCTACTATAAAGGGATTTGTTCTACTTCTGATTATAAATCATACTTCAAATGATTCATAATCTCATTGGTCTGGTCTGGTATTTCCTAAACCACTGCAAATGACAACCAATCCACTCATATTTTAAAATAATAAAATATGATAAGAGTTCCTCCATCATGTCTTAGATCATCTTTGGCCTGTATTTAACTTGGTAGTACCCTCAGCATTTGAGACATCTTCTTTTTATTGCATGCCTCCTCCTAGAGCCTCCATTTAAGAAGTGGCTCAGGATAACCAAATCATCATTTGTTATAAAGCTGCAATGTGGATTACTCTGGTAAAGACCCAAACCAGCTATCTTAATCCATTATACCCTGTTCTAATTTTTTCAGCTTTATTTTTTGTGCTATCTTTCCTCATTAAAATGTAAACTCCCTGAGGGAAAGAGTCATATTTCTCTTTTGTTTGCATTTGTATTCTTGACACATAGTAAATACCTAAAAAGTATTTGCTGATTGGCAGTCTATAATGGACCCAGGGATCATATTTTTCAATTTCTTCATTTTATATATGAGAAAAAGGGGATCCTTCTTTACTAAAACTTGACTGGAGAAAAATGATTTGGCTCATTATTTATTATGAGATTTTTTTCTAATACAATGGCATCCCTTCTCATAAATTGAAATTATAATAAGATTATTAAAGTGACTAAGGGTAATGACTTACACTAGTTGTACAGATATAGGTAAGGCATTTAATATGTATGTGTCTCTCATATACAAAATGGGAATAACTAGATAATTGGTTTAAAGAAGATATAATATATATATATATTTAACACTTAATTGAGCATAGAAAAAGTCAGTGCAGTCAAAATTAGTGGAAAATCAGAAAACTAAGGGGGGACATCATTGTTTCTTTAGTAATCATATTATTTCTCAAATATGTAAAGACCTGAGACAAATTCATAAAAATTAGTGTAAAAATTAAAATTAAATCTCAGTAATAAAATATTATATTTTAAGAGATTTATTGAATGATCATTAGAAATACAGGAAAAAAAGGGATACAAAATAAAAACCACATGCCCATGGCTAATTAGCCTGTCTGTTCAAAACCCCACACTTACCACCACCATGCTTGGGACAGGAAATAAAGGGACCCTCCAAGTCACTGCCTAATGTCCCCAGTCTACAGGAAGTACAAAATGACAGGAAGTCAGGGGACTCTAGAGAAATGTAGTTTTTGGGGATAACATTTTCAATTATACTAAGAGACATACCTCAATTGATAAGTGGTCAAAAATATGTAATAAAAGTTTTCAGAATAAATTAAAGCTATCAATATTTATGTGAAAAATGTCCTAAATCACTATTAGAGAAACATTTATTGAAATACCTCTGAAGTACCATTTCATGCCTATGCGATTGGCTCAAATGACAGAAAGGGGAAATGATGCATGAAGGAGTAAGTGTGGGAAAATAGGGATGCTAATGCACTATTGATGCAACTGTGAACTGTTCCAGTCATTCTGGAGAACAATTCAGAATTATGCATAAAGGGATATCAAAATGGAAAACGTTTGATCCAGTAATACTACTTCCAGACCTGTATGACAAAAGATCAAAGAGAAGGTGAAAGGATCTATTTGTACAAAAACATTTATATAAGTTTTTAGTTGACACAAAATATTTGAGATTGTCACTGGAAATTGCCAGATTATCATCAAATGGAGAATGGCTGAACAAGGTATGATATATTATTGTGATGAAATACTATAACATTATAAGAAATGACAGGTAAGATGGTTTCAGAAAAACATGGAAAGACATATAAATGGATGCAAAGTCAAGAAAGCAGAACCAGGAGAACACTGTACACATTAACAATATTGTGATAATCAATTGTCAAAGACTTAGCTACTATGATCCATACAATTCCATAGGGTCCATGATGAAAAATACTATCCACAGTCAGAGAACAGATAAATTCTGAGTCGTACTTCAGCATGTTTTTCTTTCATTTTCTTCAGTTTTCTTCCTCTTCAGCCAACTGGCTTGTATGCAAATATTTTGCTTGACTTCATGTGTAAAACAGACTTTATATTGTTTACTTTCTCAATGGTATTTTGAGGTATATTTGCCTTCTCCAATGGGCATGGAACCTGTGGGAAGGAGAAGATTTGGAACTCATACACTTTTACATGAATGTTAAATATAAATAACTATTTTAAAAAATGTAATTAGGAAATATTTAACAAAATGAATAAGAACATAACAATGCAAAACCAGCAGCTCCATCAACAACAACCATGATGAAATTTTAAGTTTAATATGCATTATTAATAGTTTCTCTCTCACTTTCTAAAGAAAAGACACAACAAAATGATAAACAAAGCTCTTATTTTTAGTTTTTGCTAATTTATATTTTTACACTGAGAATTTAACAATCAATCAACTCTCAGAAGCTAGGTCAAACTACTGCCAGAACACATCTAGCTATTCCCTCCAAATTTTCTAATTGAATTTCTTTATTTGAATCTTTGTTTTAAAATTTGAAATTCTGTCAGATTGCTTTTTATAGACACTCTGCTTTCTTTTTGTATTTTTTGTTGGAAATTAAAAACATAACTTAAAGTAAATGAACATATACAAATAGTATAGCTTGGTGAAGAGCTTGCCATTTGGAATCAGGAAGACAGATTCAAATTCTACTCTGACACTTAAAAGCCATGTGACCCCTGTGCACATAACCTCTATGTACCTGAAGCATAGAATTAATCTGTTAAAGTTTAGTTATAGTTGTTGTCTCCAGTCTTATTACAAATCTGTTCTTTTCTGATTATATAAAGCCCTTGGGATCAAAGGAAATGATCAAGTGATTACTTTATTTAAGCATTAGCACAAAAGTACACAATGATGGTGACTCCTCATGGGTTTCCATGGTGTATACTGGCAAATTCAGTAATTCTAGGTAGAGATAGCTTAAATGGAGAAGGAAGATTATTCTCCCTCTCTACAGGTAGAGCAGGCCATATGTTCTTTCCAAAATATCTTACCTTTTTAGACAATAGTCCATATGAGATGCTATACTCGAACCCCAATTTATCCACCTAGGAGAAAGTTCCTCATCAGTTGTTGTCAGTGGCACTATATTTAAGGTTTTTTTTTTAAGTCACTTCCTATTCTAGGACAGATGGGATGGTGGAAGGAATTTACTTCAACTATGAAATCATGTAAATGATCATAGGAAATGCATTTTGAATATTCAGAACAATATAAGTTCCTTATACCTAATTGGAAAACTCAAAACCATTTTTGAAAGTTTATGGAAATAATATTTTTACAATACCTTTAAATAGAACTATTATTTTAAAATCCTATAATAACTGAAAATGTCTTTGGATATCACTGACTCCCCCATCATTAAAGGGATTTCTTAAAGGAATTCTGACAGTCTTTTGCTGAGAGTGATAGATATTAAAGGTAATCCTACCAATCCACTAACTGTGTCACCAGAGTTGTCACTTGACCACTAAAGTGGTTTTCTCATTTGTGAGAAGAAGGGAATTGGATTAAATGACCTCTAAGGTAGTTTCCAGCTATAATTGTTCAGAGGGAATGAATAGATAATTTGGAGGAAGTGAATTAGCTCGTTTGTGATTTAGGGTCCTAAGCAAAATAGATAGTTAAAAAAAAACTTTGTTGAATCAAATTCATTTTAATCAAGTCAACCTTCAAGAATAAATCTTCCCTGGACTATACTAAAAAAACTAACACCTTTCTAACTTTTTCTCCAACAGGATTCAGTCCAAATCCCCTCTAATTCTCACATTGTTAAACCAACATAAACAAACAAATAAATAAACAAACAAATAAATAAATAAATGAAGCAAATGTTAATTCCTTTTTACAGATTTGAAAAATCTTAACCCCAAGAGGTAAGGTGATTCATAGGCATCACAATTAGATATTAACAGGGTTAATTTTGGAGTAGTCTATTTCCAAAACTCAGAAATAGAATGAAATAAAAATCTTTAAAAGGCTCCATTTATGAAATAAACTTTCTATTTTTTTCCTCTTAAACAATTGATACCAATCCACTGTATTCATTACATACTGTAACTAAAGAGGAAATGGTTGGAAAGACACTTGACTGACTAGCTGACCCTAAAAGTATTGGCCACATACTCTGAACTTTAGCTGCTTTTGGATTCATTGGACTAATTATCTGCTACAGCATTTTCCTATTCAAAAGTAAGGGTAAAAAACAATTCCTAGGGCCAGTCAATTCAGCTCACATTGCATCATTCTGCTGGTCATCTCTGAAACAACAGGGGCAATACTTATGCAGAAACCAGATTCTTGTCACAACACTACAGCATGGTTATCATTGAGTGTCTGTCACGTCAGACAGCAAGCATGAGTCAGAATTAAGCTACTGTTTTAATTAATCAAAATGCAAAATGGCCATAGAACAAAAAATGAAAATTCGAATTTGGAGGACATCAAGGAGGATTTGTCCCTTTCTTGATTCCTTCATATACAAAGTTCTTCGATAGAAGCACACACTTATTAAGTTTTCTAGTTAAATATGAATATTGAAGATGTCTAGGCAACACAAATAAAACATTACATCAGCCTCCTTCTCCAATATAGATGATATCATTAAGGATCCATAGATATGGACTTGAAAATTTGAAAAGTAAAAGCAATTTGGAGTGTTCTGAGACTATTGGGATGAAAAGAAATGAAACTGAGGGGAAAACACAGAAGGGTCTAGAAACCTATTTATCTAATGACAGTCTGATTCCTCCTGTCCTTGCTTGCAAAGAGCTATGGTTTTGTTCCTTTTAAAAATTACTTTTTCTTGACATTCCTGTTGCAAAAAAAAAATAAATTAAGGCAGCAGGGCTTTGGTCTCTGTGATCTGTCTTTATCAGAAACTTTATCAAAAAAAGTAATAAAGCTAGAAACTGAAGTTGAAAGTTTCCTTCTCCTTACATGAACAATCCTACATCATCCATCTTACTAAGGTTTATAATGAAACCTTAGCTCCCAGCATCCCATTCATTCCAATGCAGCACTGACCTACTGAGAATATGTCAATGCTCTTGCAGATGGAGAATTTGTGTTTTCATTATCTACTAAGTACTCAAAGTATTCTCAGACAAGCTCAAAGCACATGCCTTAACCAATGTTTTTATATAGGAAATAGTTCAAGGAACTAGAGAAACTGAAAAGTTACAGATGAGATTCAAAGGATTTTAAAAACTGAAATTCTTATATTTTCTGGATTATTTCACCTTTCAAGTCTTCTCACTCATTTTCAATGCGACTCTCAAGAAGTAAAGGTGAAATCAGGGTCATGGGGCTGAGTGGGGAAATAAAATTTTATTCCTCTTAAAAATTCAGAACTATTTTCCTTCAAAAGAAACTACATTTGAGATCTACCAAATAATTTCTATGTTGCTTATGAAATGAAATAATATTACTTTCCCTGCCAACCAAGAGTCTTTGTGGTGAATAAATGAGATAATAGATGTGAAAATAATTTGGCTATTATAAAATATTATATAACAAGTTTTTGCTAAAACTGTACTCTATTTTATTCTCTGAGAGATACCAATCAGCATAAAATATGGTCACTTCCTTGAAGGAATTTACAATTTTTATTTCCCCTTCTTCATTTTTACTTATCTTTTTCAAAAGCTCAGTTCAAGTCCCAATTTCTACATGTAGTCTTTCTGCTAGAATATAAGCAGCTTGAGGATATGAACTTTTTCTATTTCCCTTTTCAAGTCACTAGTGACTAAGAGAATGGAAAATCTGCTAGGTGCTTAATAAATACTGGTTGAAATAAATTGTATTAAATTGAGTTACATTCTAGTCTGAGAGAGTACAGTTATGGTATGCAAAAAATTAACTGCTCAAGGCAAAATGTAGTAAACATGAAATGAATGCAGAGAGAACTCACTGAGGGCTAATGAAAGCAGGTAAATCAAGACTTGAACTGACCTTTAAATTTGAGGGAAGACTTAGACTAATAAGGAAGGTATCAGACTTAAACTAGTAAGGAAGGTATCAGAGAGATAAGAATGGGTTACCCAAAATCTTAGACTTAGCTTCAAGAAAATCACCCACTTATTTGCCCTTCAGGAAAGGTGATCCTATCCTATAGACTAGTATGAGAGAACATGAACATTTAAAATATGTCCCTGCTGTTTTTACAATGAAACAAATCACTAAACAAACAATTGAAAAAAATAATGAGAAAATTACATGGTAGTAATATGGTGAGAAAAGCACGAGACTAGAATCAGAGGCTTTAGATGAGATTCCTGACATTACAATAAATCAAACACTGAGCAAGTGACATGACTACTCAGTCTCAGGGCACCTCATCTATAAAATGTATATATTTATACTACCTACCTTGCACGAATGTAATAAAGAAACACTGTGAATAAATATGAGGTATTATTACTGTTATTATCATGATCTTAAATCATTAAGTATTAGATTAGGTAGGGAATGATGTAGCCTTAAAAGTACTGTCCCAAAGAGGCAACTCCCATGTATAGATATAAAGATCAGAGACAATTTCTTTTTTTTGTTGTTCCATTTCAATTAATTTATTTAGTCAATTTAGAACATTATTCCTTGGTTACAATACTCACATAATTTCCCTCCCTCCCCTCCACCAGTCTTCCCACAACCAACATGTAATTTCATTGGGTATTACTTGTGTCCTTGATCAGAACCAATTTCCATGTTCTTGTTTACACTAGGATTTTCATTTAGTCTACATCCCCAACCATATCAATTTGACCCATGTATTCAAGCAGTTGTTTTTCTTTGGTATTTTTACTTCCACAGTTTTTCCTCTGGATGTGGATAGTGGTTTTTCTCGTAGATTCCTACAAGTTGTTCAGGATCACTGCATTGCCACTAATGGAGAAGTCCATTACATTAGATTGTGCCACAGTGTATCAGTCTCTGTGTACAATGTTTTCCTGGTTCTGCTCTTCTCACTCTGCAGCAATTCCTGGAGGTTGTTCCATTCCCCATGGAATTCCTCCTGTTTATTATTCCTTTGAGCACAATAGTATTCCATCACCAAAATATACCACAATTTGTTCAGCCATTCCCCAATTGGAGGGCATCCCCTCATTTTCAAATTTTTGGCCACCACAAAGAGTGCAGCTATAAATATTCTTGTACAAGTCTTTTTCCTTTTATCTCTTTGGGATACAAACCTAGCAGTGCTATGGCTGGATCAAAGGGTAGACAGTCTTTTATCACCCTTTGGGCATAGTTCCAAATTGCCCTCCAGAATGTTTGGATCAATTCACAACTTCATCAGCAATGAATTAATGTCCCGACTTTGCCACATCCTCTCCAGCATTCATTTCTTTCCTTGGTGGTCAGGTTAGCCAAACTGCTATGTGTGAGGTGATTACCTCAGAGATGTTTTGATTTGCATTTCTCTGATTATAAGAGATTTAGAACACTTTTTCATATGCTTATTAATAGTTTTGATTTCTTTAACTGAAAATTGCCTATTCATGTCCCTTGTCCATTTATCAATTAGAGAATGGCTTGATTTTTTGTACAATTGGTTTAGCTCTTTATAAATTTGAGTAATTAGACCTTGTCAGGGGTTTTTGTAATGAAGATTGTTTCCCAATTTGTTGCTTCCCTTCTAATTTTGAATGCATTAGTTTTGTTTATACAAAAACTTTTTAATTTGATGTTATTAAAATTATTGATTTTATATTTTTTGATTTTTTTCTAGCTCTTGCTTAGTTTTAAAGTCTTTACTTTCCCAAAGATCTGACAAATATACCATTCTGTGTTTGCCTAATTTGCTTATAGTTTCCTTCTTTATATTCAAGTCATTCACCCATTCTGAGTCTATCTTGGTGTAGGGTGTGAGATATTGATCCAAACCTAATCTATCCCATACTGTCTTCCATTTTTCCTAGCAGTTTTTATCAAATACTATATTTTGGTCCCCAAAACTGGGATCTTAGGATTTATTACAGATGGTCTTGCTGAGGTCATTTACCCCAAGTCTATTCCTCTGATGCTTTTTTCTGTCTCTTAGCCAGAACCAAATTGTTTTGATGACCACGGCTTTATAGTATAGTTTGAGTTTTGTTCGTCCAAATTAACTTTGTTATGGTTTTTTCTAATTCAGTAAAAAGTTTTTTGGTAGTTCAATGGGCATGGCACTAAATAAGTAAATTAATTTAGGTAAGATTGTCATTTTTATTATGTTATCTCGTCCCACCCATGAGCATATCAATGTTTTTCCAATTGTTTAGATCTAATTTTAATTGTGTGGAGAGTGTTTTGTAGTTGTGTTTGCATAGTTCCTGTGTTTTCTCTGCAGATAGATTCCTAAGTATTTTATATTGTCTAGAGTGATTTTAAATGCAGTTTCTCTTTCTAATTTTTGCTGCTGAAATGGGTTGGAGATATATAGAAATACTGATGACTTTTATGGGTTTATTTTGTATCCTGCAACTTTGCAAAAAGTGTTGATTGTTTCAAATAGCTCTGGGGTTTATTCTCTAGGATTCTTTAAGTAAACCATTATATCATCCGCAAAGAGTGATAACTTGGTCTCCTCATTGCCAATTTTAATACCTTCAATTTCTTTTTCTTCTCTAATTGCTAATGCTAGTGTTTCTAGTACAATTTTAAATAATAGGGGTGATAATGGACATCCTTGTTTCACTCCTGATCTTATTGGGAAGGCTTCTAGTTTATCCCCATTGCAGATGATATTTGCTGATGGTTTTAGATATATGCTGTTTATTATTTTATGAAAGGCCCTTCTATTCCTATACTTTCTAGTGTTTTCAATAGGAATGGGTGTTGTATTTTATCAAAGGCTTTTTCTGCATCTAGTGAGATAACCATGAGATTTTTGTTGGTTTGGTTGTTAATATGGTCAATTATGTGTATGGTTTTCCTAATATTGAACCATTCTTGCATTCCTGCTTTGAATCCTACCTAGTCATAGTGAATAACCCTTGTGATGACTTGCTGGCGACTTTTTGCTATCATTCTATTTAAGATTTTTGCATCTAAATTCATTAAGGGGATTGGTCTATAGTTTTCTTTCTCTGTTTTTGATCTGCCAGTATTTGGGAACAGTACCATGTTTGTCTTGTAAAATGAATTTGGTAGAACTCCTTCTTTGCTTGTTATGTCAAATAGTTTATATAATATTGGGATTAGTTGTTCTTTGAATGTTTGATAGAATTCATTTGTGCATCCATCTGGACCTTGGGATTTTTTCTTAGGCAGTTCTTTGATGGCTTATTCAATCTTTTTTTCTGATATGGGGTAATTTAAGTAATTTATTTCTTCCTCTGTTACTCTAGGAAATTTATATTTTTGTATGTATTCACCCATATCACATAGATTGCCATATTTGTTGCCATATAATTGAACACAGTAGTTTTTAATGATTGCCTTAATTTCCTCTCCATTAGAGGTGAGGTCTCCCTTTTCATCTTGGGTACTGTCAATTTGTTTTTTTTTTCTTTCCTTTTTTTAATTAGACTGACTAGTACTTTGTCTATTTTATTTGTTTTTTTTTTCAAAGTACCAGCTTCTGGTCTTATTTATTAAATCAATAGTTCTTTGACTTTCAATTTTATTAATTTCTCCTTTGATTTTTAGGATCTCTAATTTAGTTTTCATCTGAGGATTTATCATTTGTTCACTTTCTAGTTTTTTTACTTGCATGCCCAATTGATTGATCTCTGCCCTTCTTAATTTGTTAATATATGAACCCAAGGATATAAATTTCCCCCTGAGTACTGCTTTGGCTGCATCCCATAAGTTTTGAAAGGATGTTTCATCATTGTCATTTTCTTCAATGAAGTTATTAATTCTTTCTACAATTTGTTCTTTAATCAATTTTGGAGGATCATATTGTTTAATTTCCAATTAATTTTTGATTTACCTCTCCATGTTCCTTTACTAATTATTATTTTCAGTGCATTGTAATCTGAGAAGGTTTCATTTATTATTTCTGCTCTTTTGCACTTATTTGCAATGTTTTTATGCCCTAATATGTGGTCAATTTTTGTAAATGTACCATGTGCTGATGAAAAGAAGGAATATTCCTTTTTGTCCCTATTTATTTTTCTCCACATATCTACTAACTAATTTTTCTAAGATTTCATTCTCTACTCTTACTACTTTCTTATTTTTTTTTTGGTTTGATTTATCTAGTTCTGATAGAGGAAAGTTCAGGTCTCCCACTAGTTTAGGTTTTTTTGTCTATTTCATCCTTGAGCTTCACTAGTTTTCCTAAAGAAATTTGAATGCTATGCCATTTGGTGCATACATGTTGAGTACTTATATTTCCTCAATGTCTATACTGTCTTTTATCAGGAAGTAATTACCTTCCCTATCTCTTTTAACTAGATTTATTTTTAATTTGGCTTTGTCAGATATCATGATTGCAACTCCTGCCTTCTTTTTATCAGTTGACTTCCAATAGATTTGGCTCCATCCTCTTACTTTCACCCTATGCATATCTACATTACTCATGTGTGTATCTTATAGACAGCATATGGTAAGGCTTTGGATTCTAATCTACTCTGCTATTCACTTGTGTATTATGGATGAGGTCATTCCATTCACATTCAGAGTTATGATTATAGTTGTGTATTTCCCAGCATTTTGACTTCTACTTCTGGTCCTGCCTTTTCTTCTTTCACTATTTCCTTTTCCACCAATATTTGTTTTTAATCAGTTCCCCTATTTCCCACCCTTATTTTACTTCCCTTTTTACCCCCCTCCCTTTATATTCACCCCTTATTTTCCCTGTAGTCTTTCTAAAATTACCCTCCACCCTCTCCTTCCCTTTTACTGCTTTCCTCCCCACCAGTCCATTTGTTACCCTTCTACTCCCCTATAGGGCCCAAATCTATTCTCTGCCCCCATGGAATGGATTGCTCTTCCCTCTTTGCATCATTTTCAAAGCATGTAAGAGTGGAATCTTTCCTGTTGCGAACCTCTTGCCCTTCCAATGTATTGATGTTCTCCTCCCTCCCAACATGAGCTTCTTTGTGACATATAATTTGAACCCCAATTGTTTCTTTTCCCATTTCTTTTAGTTTTAACCTCTTTTTTTACCTCTAGTTGTATATATGTATACACAAATGTATATGTATTTATGCATGCATATATCTATGTACCTATTTATATCTTGTCCTTTCATCCTATACAGTTTGTCACTGTTCCCTTCAAGTGTATTTCTTCTAACTGCCCAGGTGATAACAACACTTTTTAAGAGTTACCAATGACCTCTTTTCTTATAGGGATACATAACATTTTAACTTATTGAGTCTCTTAAAAAAAGAAAGGGTTTTTTTGTTTTTTTTCCCATTTTTTAAATTATCTTTTGATAGTTCTCTTGGTTTCTGAGCTTGGACATCGAATTTTCTGTTCAGGTCTGGTCTTTTCTTTACAAATTCTTGGAATTCTTCTATTTTGTTGAATGACCATACTTTCCCCTGTAAGAATATAGTCAGTTTTGCTGGATAGTTGATTCTTGGTTATAGACCTAGTACCCTTGGTTTCTGGAATATCATATTCCATGCCTTTCGGTCCTTCAGTGTGGATGCAGTCAGATCCTGCATTATCCTCACTCTGCTTCCATGGTATCTAAATTATTTCTTCCTGGCAGCTTGTAACACCTTTTCTTTGGTCTGATAGTTCTTGAATTTGGCTATAACATTTCTGGGTGTTGTCAGTTGGGGATTAAGTGAAGGAGGGGATCTGTGGATTCTTTCAATCTCCACTTTTCCCTCTTGTTCTAGAATGTCAGGGTGGTTTTCATGAATAATTTCCTGTTATATTGTGTCCAGGCTTTTTCTTTTTTCATAGTCTTCTGGTAGACCAATGATTCTTAAATTGTCTCTCCTCGAATGATTTTCTAAATCCTCTGTTTTGTGAATGAGATGCTTCATATTTCTTCAATTTTTTCATTCTTTTGCTTTTTTTTTTTTTAGAGTGTCCTGCTGCCTTGTGAGGTTACTTAATTCTAGTTGTTGTATTCTGGTTCTTAAAGACTGGATTTCATCCCTGACTTTTTGGTTATTCTTCTCTTTCTCATCTGATTTTCTATGGAAGTCATCTTTCATCCTCTTTACCTCATCTTTCATTTCCTTTGTCTCATCTTTCATCTCCTTTGCCTCATTTCCCTGCTGGTTGATTTTGGCTTTCAAGACAGTATTTTCTCTTTTTAGTTCAAGTGCTTCTGTTTCCAGATGACTTATGTTGCTTTTTAAGTCCTTTTCCCAATTGTCTTCAGCCTCTCTTAATTGTGTTTTGAATTGCATTTTGAATTCTTCCAAAACCTGTATCCAGTTCGCTGGGATTTCTGATTTATCATTTGCTGATCCCTCCCCCTCTGTTCTGTTAGCTGTATAGAAGCTGTCTATTGTAATTTCTTTCTTCTTTTTCTGTTCTTTGCTCATATTCACCCCTTCTTTGCTCCCCATATTTCTGTCCTTGATCCTCTCACTTTTTTGGTTTTGGGGGCCTTTGTCAGTCTCCCCTCTTGGATCTTTGACAGAAGATCTCTAGGTTCAGTTTGTGGGGGAGGATTTTTGCTTCCCTTTCCTCTGGAGGCTTTTGATTGGATTAATGTCCAGCAGTCAATGAGGGAAGGGTGTGGAGCCTGGACTTCCCTGAGTTCTGAAGACTTTTGATGGGATTAAGTTCAACTGGATTGGGATGGGTATGCTCTGAGGCCAAAACCTCCTGGAAAGTTGGAGCAAATATGGAGGATCTCCATAGCTTTGGCTCAGCTGCCAGCTCTATGCTCCCTCTCCAGCTCCTCTGCCGACTGTGTTCGATGTTATGAGCTTGGCACAGACCTGCCCACAAGGTACACCCTCCAAACCAACACCTTTGCCCGCACAGAGTTTCCCACTGCTGTTGGAGACTCAGCATGGTCGGTGGGGAGGGGGAGGTTGTTGCAACCTTCCTTCTGCCTTCCCCTTAAATACAAGTGTTCTCAGATCCTGGCTTTTCAGGGGGCACACCTTTTGAATTTAGTCTAGCAGGAGAGTTCCTTGGCTCTGTCTTGTTGTCAGGTTTGATTTTCATTCCCCTAGGAGCATTCAGTTTGTGATTGGTAAGGCAGGGTATTCAGAGGTCTGAACTTCTGCTGCTTCTAGGCTGCCATCTTGACTCCACCTTTCCTAAGTCCAGAGACAATTTTGTGAGATCTAATAACAGAGGTATTTGTGTATGTCACTTTTCTATCACTGTCAAGAAAAAACACAACGTAAGGAAATGTGTTACATAAAAGTGTATATCATGTGCATGGACACTGTCTAACAGAAAGTCTACATGATAGAGAAATTCTGAGTAAATGATGTCTTTCAGATTTTTCTTCCAGGAGGTGAAATTGCACTAATTACATCAAGCCCTAGCATAAATGAGAACAATGATTGACCAAGAGTTCAGGATTGGGGAATATATTTAAATATAAATATGTATGTATGTATGTACATCTATTGATTCACATATATGTATCTGTAATTCAATGTCTATAAATACATGTATATCCATATATCTGTGCATACATTCATATACATGTATGTGTGTATATACATATACATATCTTCAAATTTAGTAGAAATTTTTTCACTAGTTCATATATATAAACACTTCTAATCAATAGGTGATCAGGGCAGGATTAGGCATAATGACTTGCATGGTCCCAGGTACAAGACATAAAGAGAATAAACGTGATAATCTTGAATATGAATGTACTAGAATCTGAAGGGACCACGGGAGACTTTCCTTAAAAAACTGTACTGGAGCTGACCCATGAAGGGATTTCTATAAGGATTCTAACAGGCAGTGGGATGGAGGGAGAGCATTCCAAGAATGGGGGAAAGAACACAGATTGCAAAATATTAGAAAACAATTATTAAAAATTATACCAATATTATCTGGAAAAAAATTTTAAATTAAAAAATTAGATACAACTAGTGAATTTTGATATGGATACATCTGTTTTTTAGTGGGAAAAATGATGACCATGTTGAAGATTAATTGAAAATTAATTCAGATTTAGAAGAAAATTGAGACAAGAAAGGCTATTAGAAGGCTATTGAAATTATTCATGCTAGAAAAAACAAGACCTTGAAAGAGAAAATTTTGAAAATGTAGATATTAAGTGAACTAGGACTAAAACTGAATAGGACAAAGAGAAAATGCTAGATGAATTTGGGCAATTGTGGAGTACTATTAATGAACAAAAACTTTCCCAGAGAAACACATATATTGCTTTTTTAACATCAAAATCCTCCCAGTGATATTAAATGGTTTCATATTAGGAAAATATGTGCAATGATTTCATAAAATTGAAATTGAGGATTCTCCAAATGGTAATAGAGTAGAGCATAATAGAAATTTATAATTGCCGCATCTTGCCAATGAAAAACTACATGGTATCCTGTATATAGAGCTGGCCTTGGACTCAGGAAGACCTGGGTTTAAACTTTGCTTCTCATACAAACTGGCTATGTGATGATGCATATTTACCTTAACTTCTCAATGCTCTGGGTAATATCAAAGACGACATGTTTCAGAGAAGGTTTTCATTATTGGCCAAGTTTGATGAACTCCCAGTCCCAAACCAATTTCATCCATCTACTATATTACAAATAATCAAACACAAAATGTCCTCAAAGATACATTAAAGATATATGTAACTGTCAAAGGAGGTGATATAGTATTGTTTTGAAGTCAGGGGATACCAGATAGTCCATTTGCTTCACTGCCGCCTACATTATGTCAAGAAATTGAGAGAGAGGTTTCTAATACATTGAGTGGACCCTATGGAGGTATTACTAGTAGACATGAACAAAAGTCACAGAGTGTGGGAAGGTGTTAATGAATTGAGACTGGCACCTTGGAAGGGATTACGTACATTGATGAAATCATAGATCTAAAGATATACATTATAGTATCATTGTTGTATGACATAAGGTAAATAGTTTTCAATGTCCATTAAGATCTTTCTAGATAATAAAATATTTCTAGAAACTTTTAGGTTTCTGATAGACTCTTTAAAGTATTTAGTGCATCTTTATACCATTGGGAGAAGATTACAAGTGTAATTTCATTCATGTAAAAAAAGTCCAGTGAGGGAAATTTTCTTTATTAATATAGATCAGAGCCTGCTTTGAAGTTAATAATCTAAGAGAGTTGACTGGGACAATGAGAGGTTAAATTACTTCCCCAGAATCATAAAACCAATATGTATAAGGGGCAGAACTAAGGTTTGCCATTTTCTAAAGTCTACTTTTTATGCATTACACCAAGCTGCCCTGGTGCAAGCATAAGGAAATGAATGTTAAGGAGCTTTTTTATAATTCCACCAGATGTGAGGAAGTTTCTTAATCATCTTGAAAGAAGAAAAGCACTTTGGTAACTGGATAAAATAACTGACAACACACAGAAAATATCTAGTGATTGGCTAAGACAATCATTCATGCCTCTTGGCCCTGTGCTTTTGTACATAGGCATGCATATACATATGTATATATACCTAAACACAGACATCCATGTGTGTGTGTGCTTGTGTGAACAAATATATATATAGCAATCCTTCTAGTAGTTCAAGATTAAGAGGCAGTTAAGACTTGGAATAATTGTAAAGTAAGACCTCTACAAAGAAGTAGGACGGCATTTCTCTCCCTCTCTTCTCTCTTCCTACTATGTTACCCAAAGTTTCTACTAAAATATCCTGTTCAGCCATTGGAGAGTACAGTTTAAGAGAATTTAGGGACAGCTGAAGATATGCACTATTTAGATACAAATAGAGAGAATCAACTGATGGAGCAAGCTTCTTCAAATGATGTTACTCCTCATAGCAGAAGAGCAAATCTCTCTCTGAACTCAATAGAGTTTAGGAAGTTTACAAAGAGGGACATGACTAGTTATAGATGTACAGGTATGGGGTACAAGAACAGGATAAACCCCTACCGAGCTTCTGTACATTAGGGACTTACTCAGTAATATGAGTTGGGAGAGTACCTCAGAAGAGCTGCTACATAAGTATTTCATTTTAGAAATTAAAAATACAATAGCCAAGTCAACAAATGTATCTAGATTTGCATAGGTTGTGTTACATTTGTGATTTGGAACTCAAATCTCTATTGACTCAAAGTTTATTGTTTTCTCTACTATGCCATACTATTCTTAACTTTTCTCTGTTTTCAACGACTATCATATTTAATAAAACCATTAAGCATCAGAAACTCTTGATTTTAAATTGCAACACATACCAATATTCTGTTGGTATCTTCTATGACTTTCAAAATGCTTACTAGATTGAGAACAACATTTCCCCCAAGTTCTCTGGTGATTTACATTCAAACTGTATGCTACTGCTATTTGAAAAGCTTTTATAAAACCAATATTTTCTTTGTTGAAAAAGAGAATGGAAAACCATAATTGTCATTTAGCAGACTGCACAGTGGGCATTTTGATTTCTCCTCAAAGCTTGAATTTTCTAGTGATGCAACATCAATGATAATAAATGGGCAGGAAAAACTGCAGTTTGTAAAAAAAATTAGGGAGGCATACCACAGCCCCAGGCATCACAATTTGTTTCAGGGGTAAGGCCACACTGACAAGGGAAATGACAGACAACAGAATGTAAACAAGGAGATAAGAAAAGTCTAAAATATTTTTAAAAATGGAATGCCCTGAGTTTTCAAATGTTTCTCCTCTCACCTCTCATGAGTCTTATTTGTCAGACACATTCAATATTCTTTCAATTTTTAACAAGTAATGCCCAAATGGATCTTTTTAATGGGACAAATAAACCCTGAGGAGATAAAATAGACCTAGTCCAGTTTAATCCCCTTGTAAATTTCTGCCATTGAGGTTGGAAGCTTTGGTCATTGGAGTCAAGAAAGATAAACTGCCAATTCAATTAATCAAAATTGCCAAATATCTAATTAACATCTAAATTCTTCATCCAATAATTACTTAAGTGGATCTCCATCACTTTTGATTACTCAGATCAATTAAGTCATAAACATTTATTAAGTATCCATTATGTTCAAGGAACTTGGCTAGCCTTGAGTCTGTTGATTGATACACTGTTTACTGACTGTAGTTACAAGGAGGAGGAGCATCAGCAACAACAATAGTAGTAGTAGAATTCGCAGCAATAATGTTAATAGTAGTCTAGCGAGAAGTAGTAATAGTAGTAGTTATTGTTAATAGTAGTATTCCTAGTAGTAGAAGTAATAGTAGTTATAGTAATAACAGTAGCAGCAACAGTGACAGTAGTACTCTAACTAGTAATGATAGTTTAACTAGTAGTAATAAAAATAACAATAGTAGTAATAGAAGCTGCAACAGTGTTAGTAGTAGTCTAGCTAATAGTTGTAGTAGTAATAGTAGTAGTAGTAGTAATAGTAGAGCAGCAGCAAAACAGCAGAGATAATAGTAGCAGCAATAGCATAGCAACAGCAGTGGTAGTAGTAGTAGCAATAGCAGTAGTAGTAGTGGTGCTGGTGGTGGTGGTGGTGGCGGTAGTGGTGGTAGTAGTAGTGGTAGTAGTAGTAGTAGTAGTAGTAGTAGTAGTAGTAGAAAAGTCCTATTCAGGATTTTAGTCATAGTCACCTGTAATTTTTGTTAACCCAGAAATGTGATGCTATGTTGGCCACAAGGCTAGTTTAAATAATTCACTGTTTCTTAGGATTTAGTTATATCAAAAACAGTTACTTCATTTGACAATAAAGGAGTCAATAATAATTCTATTTCAGCACAGGTTAATGAATTGGACATGCAAATCAAAAAACTTGAAAGCGAACAAATTAAAAATCCCCAGAAGAAACTTAAATTAGAGATCCTAAAAATTAAGGGAGAAATTAATAAAATTGAAAGTAATAGAAGTATTGAACTAATAAATAAGACAAGAAGCTGGTACTTTGAAAAATCAAACTAAATAGATGAAGTACTGGCCAATCTAATTTAAAAAAGGAAAGAAGAAAAACAAATTAATAGTATCATAGATGAAAAGGGAGACCTCACCACCAATGAAGAGGAAATTAAGGCTATCATTAACAGCTATTTTGCCCAATTATATGGCAATAAACATGTCAATATAGGTGATATGGATGAATATTTACAAAAATATAAATTGCCTAGATGAACAGAAGAAGAAATAGAATTCTTAAATAATCCCATATCAGAAAAAGAAATTAAACAAGCAATAAAAGAACTCCCTAAGAAAATATCCCCAGGTCCAAATGGATTCACAAATGAATTATATCAAACATTCAAAGAACAACTAATCCCAATATTATACAAGCTATTTAACATAATAAGCAAAGAGGGAGTTCTACCAAATTCCTTTTATGACACAAATATGGTACTGATTCCAAAGCCAGGCAGGTCAAAAACAGAGAAAGAAAACTATAGACCAATCTCCTTAATGAACATAGATGCAAAAATCTTAAAAAGGATACTAGCAAAAAGTCACCAGCAAGTCATCATGAGGGTTATTCACTATGATCAGGTAGGATTTACACCAAGAATGCAATGATGGTTCAATATGAGGAAAACCATCCACATAATTTACCATATCAACAAAGAAGCCAAAAAAAAAATCACGTGATTAACTCAATAGATGCAGAAAAAGCATTTGACAAAACACTCATTCCTATTGAATACATTAGAAAGTATAGGAATAGAAGGGTCTTTCCTAAAAATAATAAACAGTATATATCTAAAACCATCAGCCAACATCATCTGCAATGGGGATAAACTAGATGCATTCCCAATAAGATCAGGAGTGAAACAAGGATGCCCATTTTCAAGTCTACTATTTAACATTGTGCTAGAAACAATTAAAATTGTACTAGGATGTAGAATTGTACTAGAAACAAGTAGCAATTAGAGAAGAAAAAGAAATTGAAGGTATTAAAATTTGTAATGAAGAGACCAAGCTACCACTCATTGTGGAAGATATGATGGTCTACTTAAACAATCCTAGAGAATCAACTAAAAAGCAAGTTGAAATAATCAACAACTTTAGCAAAGTTACAAGATACAAAATAAACCCACATAAGTCATCAGCATTTCTATATATCTACAACACATCTCAGCAGCAAGAATTGAAAAGAGAAATTCCATTAAAAATCACCCTAGACATAGGAATCTATCTGCCAAGACAAACACAGGAACCATATGAACACAACTACAAAACCCTCTCCACACAATTAAAACTAGATCTAAACAATTGGAAAAACATTGATATGCCCATGGGTGGGACAAGCTAACATAATAAAAATGACAATCCTACCCAAATTAATCTACTTATTTAGTGCCATACCCATTGAACTACCAAAAAACTTTTTTACTGAATTAGAAAAAACTATTACAAAGTTAATTTGGATGAACAAAACATCAAGGATATCCAGGGAAATCATGAAAAAATTGCCAAGTAAGGAGGACTTGCAGCCCCAGATCTCAAATTATACTATAAAGCAGTGGTTATCAAAACAATTTGGGACTGGCTAAGAGACAGAAAGGAGGATCAGTGGAATAGACTTGGGATAAATGACCTTGCAAGACAGTCTATGATAAGCCCAAAGATCCCAGTACTGGGGACCAAAACCCACTTTTTGATAAAAAAAAAAAAAACTGCTGGGAAAATTAGAAGACAGTATGGGATAGATTAGGTTTGGATCAACATCTCACACCCTATACCAAGATAAACTCAGAATGGGTGAATGACTTGAATATAAAGAAGGAAATTATAAGCAAATTAGGCAAATACAGAATAGTATACTTGCCAGATCTTTGGGAAAGTAAAGACTTTAAAACAAAGCAAGAGCTAGGAAAAAGCCACAAAATGCAAAAACAATGAATTTGATTACATCAAATTAAAAACGTTTTGTACAAACAAAACTAATGCAACCAAAATTAGAAGGGAAGCAACAAATTCAGAAACAATCTTCATTACTTATTACTCAAATTTATAAAGAGCTAAGCCAGTTCAAAAAAATCAAGCAGTTCTCCAATTGAAAAATGAGCAAGGGACATGAATAGGCAATTTTCAGTTAAAGAACTCAAAACTATTAATAAGTACATGAAAAGGTATTCTAAATCTCTCATAATTAGAGAAATGCAAATCACAACAACTCTGAGGTATCATCTCACATGTAGCAGATTGGCTATCCTGACAGCCAAGGAAAGTAATAAATGCTGGAGGGGATGTGGCAAAGTTGGGACATTATTGCATTGCTGGTGGAGCTGTGAATTGATCCAACCATTCTGGAGGGCAATTTTGAACTACGCCCAAAGGGCACTAAAAGACTGTCTGCCCTTTGATCCAGCCATAGCACTGCTGGGTTCGTACTCCAAAGAGATAATAAGGAAAAAGACATATACAAAAATATTCATAACTGAGCTCTTTGTGGTGGCAAAAAATTGTAAAATGAAGGGATGCCCATCAATTGGAGAATGGCTGAACAAATTATGGTACATGTTGGTGATGGAATACTATTGTGCTGAAAGGAATAGTAAAGTGGAGGAATTTCATGTGAACTGGAACAACCTCCAGGAATTGATGCAGAGTGAGAGGAGCAGAACCAGGAGATGATTGTACACAGAGACTGATACACTGTGGTACAATCGAACGTAAGGAACTTCTCCATTAGTGACAATGCAGTGAATCTGAACAACTCAGAGGTATCTATGAGAAAGAACACTCCACATTCAGAGGAAAAACTGTGGGAGTAAAAACACCAAAGAAAAACAACTCCTTGATTACATGGGTTGAGGGGGATATAATTGGGGATATACACCCTAAAGGAACATCCTAGTGCAAACATCAACAACATGGAAATAGGTTCTGATCAAGGACACATGTAATACCCAGTGGAATTGCCCGTTGGCAATGGGAAGGGCAGGGGGAGAGTAGGGAGGAATAGAATATGATTTTTTAAACAAGGAATAATGTTTGAACTTGACCAAATAAAATAAAATCTATGGGATGCAGAAATTAGTAATAATAATTCTATTTCACCAGATCATTGTAAGGATCAAATAAGAAAAATGGAAAGTGCTTTGGATGAGTTCTCAGAGGACAGTGGCAGACTTGGGGCCTACAGATTTCAAGTTGACAATATATACACACATAATAAAGTGTAGGTATATTTAATATATATGTATATATCTACATACAGGTATATATGTATATTTTTCTATAGGCATATATGTATATTTGTATTAAATATATATTAAAACTTCTCTTTGATTAAGATTATATCTGTATGTGTATAAATGTATGTAAAATTACTCTGATTAAGATTGTGTATTCATACATATGTAGGTATCAAATTTAACTTTTGACATAGTCCTTATTTGGACTAAACACGCTGTCAGAAAATGAAAATAATAAAGTATTTTAGACTCAAAAGAGGGAAGGAAACTAGATTTGGAAATTACATCTTTTCCTAAAATTCTGAAGTTCATCAAAGAATGTGAGAGAAGACATAGACAGAATAAAATTAATTATCTTCAGGTGTTTCCAGGGAGTGAATAATTTTGTTCTGCTTTATTCCAAAGGAATAGTGGTGGGATGAACCCAGGCAAATTTAGGTTTTTGTATATTTATGTAAAGAAATTTTCCCCAATAATCAGAGATATATAAGAATTCAATGAGCTGCCTCAGAATGTCCTCATTCCACTCCTTGGAAGTCTTCAAGAAAAAACTGAGTTTTCACTTTTTAGTCATATCATAGAATGGGGTTTTGTTCAGCTATGAACCGACTACAGGACTTCTGAAGTTCCTTCACACTAAAAATCTGCTTCTATGAAAATGTGAAATGGTCCTAAAGAAGTACCAATTCATATCCAAGGACATAAAGACATAATGTGACTATTGGCTTGAAGGAAGATGTGAGGACAGTTTATTTAAAATATCTTCCATTGTTTTCTCAACAATTTTTTAATGTGGAATATGACAAAATTCTAGGTATCAATTATAAGTAACATGAGACTAGAGCACATTGTTTGTAGAAGGGAAAATTACAAAGAAAAAGAAATATAGGTATTACTAAGAGACAAAGAGAAAAGTAGAATTCATGGGGTCAGGAAGTGGCAACCAAATGTACTGTTCTATGGAAACACGGAAGTTTACTGTGTGTTGTAACAGAGCAGGACAGTTTTAAAAATTACATGTTGAATTTATTATATACTTAAAAAGAAAAACAAGTTGTATGTAATAGAAATTCACAGTTTCAGACATAATCCTCTTGTCTTGTTCCTCTGCATATGTAAATACTCATTTAATTTAATTTGGTGTTTGTTAAATTCAGTCTTTTAAAAAAATTTTTATGTGCTCAATTTGCAGTGTCTGCTTTATCTATAGGTCTCTGGTAAAGATGCATTACAAACTAGAATAGAAAATTAGTACAGAGAAAAATGAGATGAGTGAATGCCAATAGGAATCATATGGAAAGAGGACATAAGAGAGTCAGCTTCTAACAAAGGCTCCAAGGATTTCCTTTTGAGCTGATATTGACCTATCAGCTTGAGTTTTCTGTCCCATAATTTGTTTCTCTGCTCACTTAAACCTCTTGGAGTTCATCGTTTCAAAGAAAACCTACAACTGAAAACCTACAGTCTGATCCTTTGGTCTATACTTGTTCAGATTACATCCATCCCTTTCCCTCACCTCAAAAGATTTCCCTTTATCTACCCATGGACTTTCCTATAGAACTTACCTAATAATTAAGCTCAAAGAAATATGTCTTATGATGCTTAATCTACTCTCTTTAAAGATATAGAAGTCTTAACAAAGAGGAGATCAGAATGAATACTGTGCAAATAGGTAATTAACCATAGTAGGGATCTTTTAGGTCTTTAAATTAAACTTCTCATTTTAAACATGAGAAAATATTTGGTCAAAGCATTCTCAGAAGTATTTTGGAAGTATATACTCCAAAGTCACTAAACAATGTATATTCTTTGATACAATGATACCACCACTATGCATATACTCCAAAGAGATTTTTAAAAAATAAAGAATAAGAAGATTCATGTACAAAAATATTTATATTAGCACTTTTTATTATTGCCAAAGACAGAAGAAAACTTGTGAATGGATGAAGAAAATATAAATGACTAACAGAATTTTATTAGGCAATAATAAATGAAAAAGACTAAAAGAAATCTGGGAAGACATATTAATTAATTTATGTGAGTTGAACCAAGAGAATATCCATTCTCATAAATTCTTTCATTCATATACAGATTCAGCAAAGCCTGAGTATATCCTGTCAGTCATTTCCAATTTTAATGCCTAGCCTGGTTTGTCATATAGAGCAGAGGTTCTTAACTTGGTGGGGTAGAGGTGTTTTAAGAACTCAAAAAATATCTGACAACTTCTCAGAATAATGTTTTCAAATGGAAACCAAGTACATTGAAAGAAGGGACCATATAGATCACCAGGATGCCAAAGTGGTCCATGATACCAAAAAAAAGGTTAAGAACTCTCAATTTAGAGGTATGTATTTCAATAAAGGTCTAAGATTTTTCTCCTTATATAAAAATCTCCTAAAACAATTTCTATTTGTAACCTCTGTATTTCTAGCAAAAGGTAAAATTATTGTTCTAATCATCTAAGTTTGGAGCAATGCTTAATTCTTCATTTTTCTTCAACATTCCAACTTTATTCTGATTTCTAGCTTCAGATGAGCTCTTTGCAGGCATTTTATGTTTCTATCCACACCTAATCTCTTCCCTAAGAATTAATCAACAACTGATTGCTAGAAATTGGATTTCTGTAAATAAGAACCTAACCAAAAATAGCACTAAATATATAGCCTTTTTTAGTCAGTTTGTCCCTCAGACTTTCTCATTTATCCTTCAGGCCCTTGGCTTTGCAACCTTTGAATTAAACCCGTAATTCTTCCTAAAATGTTGCTGCGTGATTAGAGAGATTTCCAGTCCATTCAGGTATTTAAGTTGCAACCCATTTGAGTGTCAGGTTTTTAATGACCGAGTATGATAAAATTCCAAATTCTGGAAGGAGTATTCCTGAGCCGCCACCTCATTTTCTAATCAGTTGCCCAATCTTGTTTATTCTATGCCCACCCTATCTCTCAGAATTACATCCTACTCACATAGCCATGACCATAGTTCATATTCTTATTGCCTGTTGCCTCTTACCTTTACTTTTGAAATTTATTCCTAAATGGTCCCTCTGCATCTAGTCTCCTCATTCTATGATCCATATACCACAAAACTAGCAAATTGACATGCCTGAAGTACCGTACCCATCTGATCACATCATTACTCTGACTTTAAGATGATAAAAATGCTCAAACCTATCTTTCTAGGCTGATAATCTATTATTCCTCCTGATAATATATGTTCTAGACAAACTGATTTGTTTGCAGTTTCCTATAGACAGTATTCTTTCTCCCACTTTTGTGCCTATGGAAAAATTAATCTCCCTCTTTACCATAACCTCTTGAAAACACTAGCTCCCTTCAAGGCTTAGTTTCTCCTTTTTAGTTTCTCAAATTTTTTTCTTTAAGAGAATTTCCTGATTCCCTTAATTGATAGTGCTTCCACAAAACACTTTGTTTTCATTTTGTACTGTCTGTATTTACTTTGCCATGCATATGATATAATTTTCAGTGCAATGGAAATTCCTTAAGAGCAGAAATTGTCTTGCTAGGTGGTGCAGTGGATAATGGATATAACACTGAGAAGTCAGGAAGATTGGAAGCAAATCTGGTCTTAGACGCTTATTAGCTGTATGAATTTGGACAAGACACTTAACTTCTGTTTGCCTCTGTTTCACTATCTGTAAAATGGGAATAATAGCAGTACCTATTTTATACGGATGTCATAAGGATCAAATGAGTTGTTTTAAATTGCTTTTCATATATGGTGCCTGGTACACAGTAGGGATTATATGAGTGCTAGTTTTGAGGATGATGTCTATGCTCAATGAGGTATTTAATAAATGCTTGCTGTTTGATTTATTACCTTTGAAACTGATCTATTTATACTTTCTAGGGAAAAGGCCATTATCTCAATAAGTATTTAATTAGGTTAAAGGAAAAGATACTAAAAGTAAACCATTTCTAACAGCAATATTCATTGTTCATTTCACTTCATCTCAGGACCTAAGACCAGAAAACCTTTTTTTAGTCTAGAGTTTATCTCTCATCCCTCTTGGCTTCCAGCTATAGCAACAGCACTGTTGACAAGATCCAACCCTGAAGTATATTTTCTTATTTTAGATTTTTCCATTTTCCTGTGAAATGGGAGTTGGAAACATGCAGTTAGCTCATCACTAATTAGTAACTTTGTGGAAACTTCTTCAGTGACTGTCAAAGTTATAGTGCACAGGAAACTAGGCCAGCATGATGCCAGGTGCATGGAGGGCCCCACAAGTGTTGCTTCTGGCATCTGGAACTTTACTGTGCTTAGTCCTTAAAATACAAACAAGGAAATGTATTGAAATTTAAGTGCCAATCCTTCTGGGGGCAAAGTCAAGATGGTAGTATAGAAAAAGCAATCAACTGAGCTCTCCCAACATTCCCCTCCAAACAACTTTAAAATAATACCACAAATTGAATTCTGGAGTGGCAAAGCCAACAAAAGGTAATGAGACATTCTTGCTGGCCAAGAAAGCATAGGAAACATCTGTGACATGGGAGATGAGTCTGGCCTGAAACCTATTTGGATGAAATACCACTGGAGGGATTAGGTGAACTGGATCACCACCAGGTAGTGATGACAGATGCAATAGCAGCTTCAGGAGCTCTCAGGCCAGAGACAAAAAGGGAATTTGTAAATGATCAGAAAGAGATTACAAGGAATTCTCATGTTTGCACTGGACACAAGAACCGATGCTATTTGGCAACTTCATTGCCTAGACTTACTTTGAGTCAGAGTCTAAGGGCAGAGAGGAACACATTAAGTAAAGAGAGAGAGGGGTTTTTGAGGGGCTTCTGGTAGGCAACCTCATTATTTATATTCCTTTCTAGGTCACAGATAAAGGACAGAGAAGGGAACCTTTGATCAAAAGAGAGTGGAAATATTGAGAGGGAGTGTCATTTCTGGTCCCAAGGTATAAGGGACCATTAGAAATAGCATCATTTCTGGTCACAAAGAAGGGAGGGCTCTGAGGAACATTATGGACTGAAATTCCAATAGATCAGGGATCATTCCTGGAAAAGGAATAAAGTTCAGACCAAGAAAACAGTGACCAAATCCCATCCCAGGCTATGATGTGTTGGAAACACCAACGACTTCTAAACTACCTCTAAATATAGCAGTGAGAAAAATCCCAAAACTTGAAACAATACTCTTCCCACTGCATTTTGGGCACAAGGTCTAACATTAATATAAAGTTACAAATCATGAAATAGGGGGATAAATTAACAAACAACAAAAGAAGAACCTGACCTTAAAATTTATTATGGTGACATGAAAAATGAAGTAAAAAATTCAGGAAACAATTAATGCATAAAGAAAATGCATAAAGAAAAATGAGAAATAGAAGGTCAATAATGATTTTCAAAATCTTATAAAAGTTGTAGAGGAAAAATTAAATAAAGAAATGAAAGCAAAGGGAAAAAATTCTGAAAAGACAATTAATAGTCTGATAAAAGAGACACAAATAAATGCTAAAGAATATAGCACTTCAAATGGAATTGGTCAAATGGTAAAAAGGGTATAAAACTCACTGAATAAAATAATTCTAATGACACTTTGAGACTTTTTTTAAACCCCAAAACAACAGAAAAATGAAAAAATGGAAGAAAATGTGAAATACATCAAAGGAAAAACAACTAATTTGGAAAGTAGAGCAAAGAGAGACAATTTAAGAATGATTAGATTACCTGAAGGCCATAATTTTTAAAACAACCTAGACTCCATAATCCAAGAAATTAAAAAAAAAACAAATCAAAATTAGACTCAATTAAAAGTGAGAACGTGGGTAAAAGTTATATCTTACTCAAAAGAACCATAAAGAAAGAAGGAATATCAATTCTAACTATATATGCCCCAACTGGCAAATCATCCAAATTCTTAAATGAAAAGCTAATTGAAATACAAGAGGAAAGAGACAGCAAAATTATACTAATGAGGGACTTCAAATGTAATAAAAAAGTAAATATTAAAGAAATCAAGGAGGTGAAAAGTATATTAGAAAATTTAGGTATAAATAAACCTTTGGAGAATAATGAAATGAGAAGAAATATATGGTACCTTCACAAAAACTGACCATTTTTAGGGCATAAAAATCTTAACCAAAGGCAGAAAAACAGAAATAGTAAGTACAAGTTTATAATACCACAATGTAATAAAAATTACATTTAATAAAAGCCCATGGAAACAATTAAAAGTTAATTATAAAATTAAAAACTGATTACTAAGAATGCTTATGTTGAATAACAATAACAAAGAAAAAATAAATAATTTAAGTTAATTTGAATTAAAAAAAGTTAAGTTAAATTAATTTAAGTGAATGACAACAATTTTGGGATACAACCAAAATAGTACTTCTGGAGAAATTTATATCCCTAAATGAGTACATTAATGAAAGAAAGAAACATTAGATCATTGAAATGGGCATACAACAAAAGTGAAACTGGGAAAAGAACAAATTAAAAATATTCCAATTAGACACTGAAATGAAAATTGTGAAAATAAAAGTAGAGAAAATACAATAGAAAGATAAAAACACTGAACTAATTAACAAAACTAGCAGCTAGTTTTATGGGGGAAATGAAACAATGCAATACATAAGCAATCAATTAATTTATCAAGAAACAATAGGAAAACCAAAGTATTAGTATCAAAAATTAATTGAGTGAATATATCACCAATAAATATAAAATTAAAATAATTATTGGGAGTTATCTTGCCCAATTATATGCAAGTAAAATAGACAGTCAAAGATTAATGGATAAATATTTATTAAAATGTTAAATTGCCCAGATTAATAGAAGAGGAAATGGAATATTTAAATAAACCTGCCATGGTAAACAATATAGAACAGGTCATAAATGAGCTTCCTAAGAATAAATCCCCAGGATAAGATGATTTCCAAGTGAATTCTACAAGTCTTTTAAGGAACAATTAACTGCAATAGAAAAAAAAAGCTAATGAAAGAGTCGTAGCAAATTTATTTTATATCATGATACCCAAATTAGGTAGAACAAAAATAAACGATCTGCCAAATGACTTAAAGAATATTTTTAAAAAGTAAATTGAATGCTAGCATGGAGATAACAGCAACATATGAGAAGATGATACCTATGAACAGATGGGATTTATATTTGAATGCAGAACTGCTTCAAAATTAGAAACACATTTGACTATATCAATGACAAAAAGAATTAAAATGTAGGATTGTGTAAACATATATGGTAAATTTTTAAATAAAATACAAGACTGATTCCTATTTAAAAAACATTAAAAAGTCAAGGAATAAATTGAATCTTTCTTAAAATTATAAACACTATATCTAAAGCAAAATCTAGTTTTATCTGTAATGAGAAACTAGAAATCTTCTCAAAAACATCAAAGGTGAAGTAAGAATGCCCATTATCACTTCTATTATCCATTATTATATTAGAAATGTTAGCTATCACAAAGGTAAGAAAAATATATTAAAGGAATAAAAATATGTAAAGATCAAAATAAAACTTTTATTTTTTATAGGTTTTGTGGCAGTATATTGAGAGACTCATATGAAATCCAGTAAAAAAAAAAAACCTAGTTGAAACAATTAATGACTTTAGAAAATTTGCTGCATATCAAATAGTATTTCATCAGTATATCTATATTCTTGCATCAGAAACTAGCAGAAAAGGATTGAAACAAATTCCATTGATCACAAGTCTAGATATTACAAACACAATTACTAAATGTACATAATTTTAATTTTTTTTTTCACAAATAAAGACTGAGCTAAACAATTGGAGAAATACAGATCCTGGGTTGGCCTAATTAATATGATATAAATGACACTTCTACTTTAAACTTAATTATTCAGTGTTATGCCAATTTAACTAAGAATTATTTTATAAAAACAGAAAAAAATAAAATTCATCTGAAAGAACAAAAGGTTGAATTTATCAAGGAAATCAATGAATACAGTAGCAGATCAGTGGAATGGATCAGGTATATAATACCCAGTAGTAAATGAGTAGCAAATTAGTGTTTGATAAATTTGATATTTTTTTTAGCTTATGGAGCAAAAACTTACTATTTAACAAAACTATCAAGGAAAAATCAAGGCTCTTGGGCAGAAAATAGCCATAAACTAACATTTCATGCTATATAACAAGATAAAGTCAAAATGTATAAAAGATTTAGACACAGAGAGTGACATCATAAGTAAACTAGAACATGAGAAAATGTATCCATTAGATCTAAGGGAAGATTTTATGATCAAGGAATATAGAGGACCACAGGAAGTAAAATGAATAATATTGGTTACATTAGGATAAAAAAGTCTTCACAAACAATACTAATGCATCCATAATTAGAAAAATGTAGGAAACTGGGGAAAATTGAAAGCTTTAATTTATCAAATATATAGGAAACAGCCAATTTTATAAAATTATAAATTATAAAATTAAGAGCCATTAAAATTAAAATGTTTTGATTAGAGCTTAATATCACTTTCTTTATGTTTCTTGCTTTTTATTGCACATTTTTACACCATGATTGAGATAGAAACAACGTGCATGACTTCGTACATATAATTGATATCATTATACTTGATATAGAGTAGGTGGGAGGGAAGGAAATTAGGAACTCAGAAAAAAGTTTTTGAAAGAATATAAGAAACAAAGAAGGAAAGAAAGATAGAGGTTTCTGTAAAGATGGAAAAGATGCTTAGAAGAGATGAGTCCCACAGAGAGTTTGAAGGAAAGGAGGTAATGATTAGATACATATATTTCAGACTTATGAATTATAATTATGAAATAAATTATTATTTCAATTCAGTCCTATTTAGTCACCATTTAAGAGGAGGAATTTCATATATATATATATATATATATATATATATATTCAGATTCAGATCTAGAACCTATATATATATATATATATATTCAGATTCAGATCTAGAACCTATATATATATATTGAATTTTCATATTTACTGAAGTTGTCCAGTAAGGAAACTCTATCAATGAAGATCAGAAATTATGTTGCAATTTATGTTCTTAAATAATAACCAAAGGTACCGAAATGTATGTGTTCCATGTCACTTAGCGAGTATCCATCACTGGCTGAACTTGCATTAAGGTCTTTCCTCTATCCTAAGCCAGTTCACTATCAATATAATGCAATGTTTCTTTGTGGTTTTGGAAGACATATTTACAACTTCATAATTACTCAAGGAATATTGAAAATGGGTAGAAATAAATTAAGTCATTTTCCTCTTTCATAATTATTCAAAGCTACTTAGACATTAGAGAAATTCTACCTTATTCATATCTGTGCATTAAAGAAATAAAAACTGAGTAGCATCCTTCCTAATTATCTTTCTTTACTTCTAAATATTGAAGGCTTTTTTAATGACCAAAGTAAGATAAGAAATAGGTCATAGAAACCTAAAAATTGGGAGGTTATATTTCAAATGTAGTTTTCTAAATTAAGAAAATCTATTTTAGTTCAAGTACCTCTGTTTCTAGATGATTTATCTTAGTTTTTTAAGTTCTTTTCCCAGTTGTCTTCAGTCTCTCTTAATTGTGGTTTGAATTTTATTTTGAGTTCTTCCAGAGCCTGTATCCAATTCTCTGGGTTTTCTGTTTTCTGTTTTTGTTTTTGTTTTTGTTTTTGCTTGCTGTTCCCTTATCCTTCTCTGTTCTGTTTGCTCTTAGTTCATTGCCTGTATAGAAGCTGTGAATTGTAATTTATTTTTTCTTTTGCTGTTATTTGCTCATATATACCCCTTCTTTACTCCCTGCAGTTGCCTGAGATCTTGTTCCTTTCTTTTTTTGTGTGGTTTTGGGCTTTTCTTTTCCCCTTCACCCTTGGAATTTTGTCAATAAATCTCTCAGTGCAGTCTGTGTGGGAGGGGTGTTGGAGCTTGAGCTTCCCTGCCCTCTGGAGACATTGATGGGATTTAGTCCAGCAGTCTCTAGGGAAGGAGTTTTGGAGCTGGAGCTTCCCTGCCCTCTGATTAGTCCTGCCCAGGGATTAAGTCCTGCTGGATTGCTGGATGTGCCCTGAGGCCAAAACCTCTGGAAGGGGGTTGGGAAATATGGAGTGTCTCAGTTGCTGCAAGTGCTGCCCACTCTGTGCTCTGCATTTCTTCTCTATCTGCTTCCCCACTGCCTGTGTTGGACGCTATGAGCTTGGCACAGCTTTGCCCTCAAAGTACTCCATCCAGACCAGCACCTTTGCCTGCCCAGAGGTTCCAATTGCTGCTGAAGGCTTAGTGGTCTAGGTGGGGAAAGGGTCCCAGGGCCTTCCTTCTTCCTTCCCCTTAAACCAGTGTGTTCTTGAATTCTGACTTTGGGGGATGTAACTTTTAATTTGAGTCCAGCAGGAGGGTTCCTTTGCTCTGACTTGTTGTTAAGTTTGATTTTCAGTCCCCTGGGAGCATGTAGTTTGTAATGGTAAGGAAGGGTTTTCAGAGGTCTGAACTTTCACTGCCTCTATGCCATCATCTTGACTCCATAGTTTTCTAAATTGAGGACATACTGGAGCTTTATAATTTCATGCTATTTTTTTAATATGCTGCATGTTCATGCTTGCCATCTACAATTCATCTCTACTTTCTGAAATAGAAGCTATAGATGCAGAAAAAAAAAAACAAGCAAAAAAAATCAGCACAAGACCTTACAGAATTTCTTAGCTAGGGTTTCTCCTTTCTAGCCCATTATTCTAAAATGGAAGATCATTACAACTGTAGTATGGAAGTCAAGATGGTCTACCATGTGCTTGACTATGCAACTTAATGCATTTATTTTATTCTTAAAATTTATTCTATCTACTATAGAAAGAAGGTAGGATTACAGGTTTAAAGCTAGAAGGTATCTTAGAAATCATATAGTCCAACTCTCTCTTTATATAAATTAAGAAACTAAAGCTCAGAAATGTGAAGTAATTTATTCAAGGGTCATTTAATAAACTATGTGACAGATTTGAGATTTTAATCCAACTCAATATGGGATTTAAATTCAAATGTGGATACAACATATCTAGCATAGAGAACAACCGTCTTAGGAAGCATAAGCAAATTTTCTACTTTTTCATTCTTAAAATTTGGATGTGCCCTACTTCCTGAAATAGAGTTAATATTTGCCTAGAAAACCCTTGGTTTATTAGTCAGTTCAAGCCTCTTTCCTCACAATTATAACCAACTCTCCAATCTGCAATTTATGTAGCATGAAGTCAAACTGAGTTTAGTATTCCAAGGTGGATTATTCACAATTTCCTGAATTTAACCTCTCTGCCACATGCACATATGCCACTTTGCCCATTATTCTTCCTGGCTACAATAGTCTTCATATGTCATATTGATATTCCTTCCCCTTTAACCTTAGGTGATTCGTCTGCCATGAAACATCTTCTCTTGTCAACTAGAAGAAATCTCTCATCTGATTCTTTTAGCCCATTTCCTTTGACTAATTCTATGCACTTATTCATTTTTAATCTATATTATATTTGTTGTGTGAATCTCATTTCCTTTCCTGGACTATTACTTGGTTAAAGCAGTGAGGTGACACAATAGAGAGTCTTAGACATGGAGTAAAGCAGACAATTTTGAATCATATATCTAAAATTTGTTAGTTCTGCAATTCTGTGCATCACTTAACTTCTCTCCTGTGTTTCTTCATCAGTAGAGTGAGGATCACAACACTGCCTCATCCATAGAATTTTTATCCTGAGGAATATGAAGAGAATTATAATATAAAGTATTATAATAAAAAAATTTAAAAATATGAGGAAGTAGTTCACTAAAGAGAGACACACATCTATTGTATAGAGGTAAGAAAAGGGGCAAAGAGTCAAAAGATTTGAATTCTAATTAGAAATGTATCACTTAGTATTTATGAAATCATATATACAATTTAACAATAATTGATTTGCATAATCTTGTAAGGTTTCCTGAGCACTCTTTAAGTAGGTACTACATATAATTACAACAAACATGTAAGATAGGAAATGCAAACATTATTATTCCATTTTTGCAGATAAAGGAATTAAGACCCAGAGAAGTTAGCTGACTTGCCCAAGGTCATATAACTGGTGAGTTTTGGAGCTGATACTTCAACTCTGGTTTTCTAACTCAAGGAAAAATATTTCATTACAGTGAAATGTGCCTTATAATTGTAACAATGTATGGCTTCATAATCTCAAACAACTTACTGTGAATTAATTTATTAATTCAGTTGCCTACAGGGAAACGGGCACAGAGAGTAGCATTAGAATGGTATGTATCTGGTGGGTCAAAAGAAGATTAAGTTTTTTTTAAGTATGAAGGATTCACCAAAGACAAACTTGTCTTATTTTGTAGTATTATCAATGGCCAACTCTACTCTCAGTTGCCCTAGTTCTTCTCAAATTTAATTAATCCTCATCTAAAGAGTTTAGATTGGCAGCAAATAGAAATTCATGACTTAATTTTTCGTTGTGTTAAAAAATTCATGCAGCACCTGGTGCTGTCCCCACATTGACTGAAGTATAGAAGAGGGAGGTGAAATGAATAAAATGTTACTGAACTCATTTTATCATAAAGGTCTAGATTTCCCTAACCGCATTCAGTTAGTAGCTCCTCTAACTGAAACATGAAAGGATGCTACAAGAGCCACATTGGGAATGGGGCTAATGTTCAGACTGAGAAAATAAATCAAAAAGGATCATTAGGATTTTCTCTTTCAAATTAATTTCCTCTTGTTTCATTGTTTTCTCTTCTGAATCTCTGTTCATCATAATTAGCACTTAAGAACTTCCCTTTAGTAATGAAAGGAAATAATGCCTGAAAGTTCTTCTTTCAAATCATTGCTGACATTCTGAATGGTACTGAATTAGTCACTTAACCTTTGGGGGTTTAAAAAGAAACTCACAACATCTGGTGTTTATATGATGCTTTAAAGTTTTCAAAGCCCTCTATATACATTGTCTCATCTGAACCACATAAACCCCACTGAGAAACTGATATTACAGGCACTATTTCTCCAATTTTATATATGAAGAAATAGACACAGAGAGCATAAGTGACTTATCTATTGTCACATAGCAAATATGTTTTAGATAAAGTTTTTGAATTTAGCTTTCTTGTCTTGAAGACCAGAATTTTTCTTCTATTCCTCAAACAATTTCCAAACTATCAATTATTTTAATACCAAAAGAAATCACTTGTTTTCACTCTCTCTAAATCTGTCTCCATCTCTGTATCTCTGTCTTTTCTCTCACTTTTCTCTCTCATATTGTAATTGATTATAATACTCTTGTGTATTCAACAATTGAAGATGATACACTAGAGGCAGTGTTGTGACCAATTAATTCTCATCTATATTTGAATGCTAGTCCTCTTCAGTCTTACACTATTTGGATATTAGCACAATATATTTGGAGGTCATGAATTTGCTGATGTATTAAAAGTTTTCTTTCTTTCCCTCGCCCCCCTCTCTCTTTCTCTTTCTTTCTCTCCTCTTCATTCCTTCTCTACCTCCTTTCTTCCTTCCTTGTTTCCTTCCTTCCATTCATCCATCCTTTATTCCTTTCCTTCTTTCTCTCCTTCCCTTCTTCCCTCCTTCCTTAGTTCCTTCCTTCCTTCTATTCTTCTAATACCTATTAATTATAAGTGTACATCATATTTAAAGGGGGGTTATGAAGTAAGAAACTCTGAAAGATCTATTCTTTTAATCCTCTGAAAAATGACAGCATTTTTTTAAAAATAGAAAAGATAGTGATTTTTCAAAAATTAAGTTTATAGAACATTATAGGTGGAACACTAATTGTGTTGGTTATACAACATTTGATTAGGCATATGTGGTCATCTATGAATGGATCTGTTTTAATGGACTGTCATTCAGTGTATTTTAAGTTTAAAATGGCCACTTTACAAGACAGATAGTCCCCAAACAAAAGGCAAGGCTCTAAGTCAATTTTTACATTGCAAAAACATTTCTACATTGAGAAATGCTTCACCACTTTTTTGAAGTTTATGGAGATGAATGTCATACAACCACCTAACAATGTAACATAGTGTCCAAATTTTCAAGAAAGAAGGTGATGCTCTGGGAATGGGAGAGTCATAAATGCAAACTGAGAATTCCATTTTTTTTTACTGGACAAGGATTTGAAGCTTTTCTTGGGCTTTGCCAAAAATTTAAAAAGAAGTTATATGGAAAGTAGCAACAAAATGCTGCTTGAATACTGAATTATAATAGGATTATAGATATTGAACTTAATGGGACTTTAAAAGCTATTGAATCTAATGCCTCATTTTGCAGATTGGCAAAACTGAAATTAGGGGTTTAAATTAATTGTGAAGTGGTCACACAAACTAAGAAGTATGGTGACAGGATTTTAACAAGGGTATTCCAAATTTCTTATCCAGGTCTCTACTCACTACTTCATTGTCTTTATAACTGTTAACTGTTCAAATTGGTGCTTTTCTAACCCCTTGAATCTAATTGCCCTTCCCCTTGCCAACAACAGTTTATATGGCCTTTATGACAGGTGATTGAAAAAGGGAATATGTTTTCTACATTTCTCCTTTCCAGACATGACTAATGCCATTTTAGAGTAATTCCATTACATGTATAAATGGATTGGTCATATTTTTTATTTATGGCAGTTAGATAATATAATAAAGAGTTGAACTTGTACTTAGAAAGTCCTGAGTTCAATTCCTATGTAAGACATTTAATAGGGTAACAATGACAAATTCCTTAAATTCTATCAAGTGTCTGAATTTGGTAAACCAAGCAGCATAGCATATAACTTAGATGGGCATTCAGTAAATTCTTTGAATGGAAGAAATCATTGATATCAAATAGAATTATTGAAAAATGATGCCGAAGATTGCATTAAAAAGCAATCATGTTCCTTCCCACCTTCCTTCCTCCCTTCATTCTTTCCTTTCTTCTCTCCTTCCCTCCCTCCTTCCTTCCTTCCATCCTTTGGTCCCACCAAATTCATATCCAAAAGTGACATCTCTCCCAGATTAGTCTAGTATTAACTTCCACTAGATAGAGAAACTTAAGTTCTCCAAAAGATTATTCCTTGCTCTTCATGGCACTTATCATTTGGTGATTGGCCCACTAAAACTTGGCTTGTTGTTCCTAACTTTCACAACTTCCAAGATCAGAAAATACAATTCCTTCTTCAAATACCATGATTTGAAGACTCATTGAGATTCTCTCAAAAGCAAATGAGGAATAAAGATCGTAGCTGAAGCAGATGCAGCTTTTCAATTCTTCTATGGCTAATCAAAGAGTATCCTATTCAACAAATATTAGCCACCCAGAACTCACCATGAAATATGTACATATGTCCCAAAGTCTATCTCTCCAGGTAGAGTAGTGCCATTCCTGGAACTATGAATATGCCTGGCCCCTATTGCATATATGTATGTGTGTATGTATGTGTACAAGTTAAATCCTTTTTTATTAATTTGCATTCTAAATTACTACAAATTAAGAGATTTTGCCATAAAAACAGGAAAAGGTATGAAAATAATGTTTAAGTTCTTGTCTATGATCATATTATGCTATGAGCTACATGGAAAAAATCAATCACTGATAAACTGATTACCTTCTGGAGTTATCATGTTTAATAAAGAGAAATACCGTAGATTCTTATTAGCCCATCTACATAAAACCACAGGTGACCTGATATCCTCAAGAATGTCAAACTAATGGGAAAAATGAAATTATGTCTTTAAAGATTTCAAAATCTCAAATGTATTTTGAAAGTTAATTCCTAAGAATTTTACCTGAGGCAAATAATCATTACCTGCCTATAAGTGTGACCTTAGATTAATCACTTAACTTTTGAGGTTATAGGTTTACTCATTTATAAAATGAAAGAGTTAAACCAAGAGACCTCTAAGGTCATTGTCACTTTTACATCTATAAATTGACATAGCATCCTCTAAAATCAATAGGAAGAAGAGAAGTATTTTTCATTTTCAACTTCACTAACTCACTTTCTAATCTACTCAGTCATGTATTTGTTCATCAAATATGCATTTAGTATATACTATGTGAATGCCCCTGGGCTAAATTTGTTGATATATATTTTTACTCAATCTTCACCATCACTATTCACTAATTCTATTTGTTATCAATTATTTCCTCCACTCAAAGCATTTGCTAAATGTCCATCCCATTGACGTACTATGCTGCTTATTCTACCAAATTCATCAAACACTTATATTCTGATCTCTAAGAACTTGTTTCATCATCTGCCCATGCCTAACTTGACTTCTCCATCTAGATCAGCAAGGATTTTGGAATGATGAGATCAGAAATGTGACTTTTTCCCAACATCATGAGGTGATCATGGGGGAACTGGAAAATAACAGCCCACCTCCTTACTAGGAACCCAACAATTAGAGATGTCTTAGGTTGTCTAAGGGACAGAATTTTATTTAAATCAATCAAGATGCTAGATAAATTGTCTTAGATCACCAAGAAAGATCATGGATTAATTAATTTATTGGTTAATGCCATCCTAATAAGGAAATTTATTTTCCTCACTCAGAACCCAGTCCCTCAGAAGTTTTACTTGTCACATTTGGGTTTGAATCTGCCTTGAACATAGGTCTTGAGGATTATAATAAGAACTTTAATATGATAGCAGTTAAGATGGTTCTGAACATAAGGAAAAAAGACTTGTACAAAAAATATTTCTAGCCACACTCTTTGTGGTGGCAAAAATTTGAAAAATGAGGGAATGCGCTTCAATTGGAGAATGACTGAACAAATTGTGGTATATGTTGGTGATGGAATACTATTGTGCTGAAAGGAATAATGAACTAGATGAATTCCATGGGAACTGAAATGATCTCTAGGAATTGATGCAGAGAAAAAGGAGCAGAACCAGGAGAACATTGTACACAGAGACTGATACACTGTGGCAAATAGAATGTAATGGACTTCTCTACTAGCACCAATGTAATGATCCAGGACAATTCTGAGTGATTTATGAGAAAGAACACTATCCACATCCAGAGAAAGAACTGTGGGAGTAAAAACAGAGAAGTAAAACTATTGCTTGATCACATGAGCTGATGGGGATATGATTGGGGATATAGACTCTAAACAATCACCCTAATGCAAATATCAATAATAAGGAAATGGGTCTTGATCAATGACTCATGTAAAATCCAGTAAAATTGTGCATTGGCTATGGGAGGGGGTTGAAGGAGGGGAGAGAAAGAACATGAACCATGTAACCATGGAAAAATAGTCTAAATTAATTAATCAAATAAAAATTTCCAAATTAAAAAAAAGAGAGAGAGAGATGGTGCTGAGGAAGCAGTAAGTTGCCTAAACACTCCCAATATTCTCCTTCAAACAACTTTTAAAGTCCTTAAATTGAATTCTGGAGTGACAGAGATAACAAAAGTTGGGAGTGAAATAATTTCCCTCTCAAAACAATTTAGGAGATTAGCAGAAAAGGTCCATGACACCAGGATGGTGGTCAGTCAGAGAACCACACAGGCTAATCTTCAATAAGACCAGTAGCAGTCCTTAGAGGCTAAGTAGCAACAGCTTCAGGTGATCTTAGTCAAAAATGTGAAAGGTATCAGTCAAGTGACCAGAAAGAGATTATATGAGGTCCTTTGCTGGCACTGGGGGCAGACCCTCTTTTATTGCCTTCACACCATTCTTAGTCATACATCCAGGGAGGAAGAGAATGATGCTTATGGCAGTAATGGTGCAGGGATCCCAGTCACAGTTCAGTAATGGAGAAGAATGTTTGCTGTCACTCTCAAGGGAGTACAGGCCCTGGTTTCAGTTCCAAAGCAGAAAAGAAATTAACCCTTGCAGCTACCAGGTCTCTGGAACCTGAGTCATAGATCTAGGATAAAAAAAAACCCTAATAACACTTGAAGCCACAAAGGATCAGAAACTTTCATCATAGTTCTAAGACAAATAAGAATGATTGTGATCACTTAAAAGGGACTAAGGTCCCTGGTATAGGATCCAAGGCAGAAAAAAGCATCAGCATGTGTGGATATAGAAGAGCAGGAGACATGGTCACCCTTCCAGGGTCAAAGGAAGTACTAGAACTTGTGGCTCCAGGGGGGAAAATTTTTTTTTCCCAAGGTAAAGACCAGAGCACTGGCTAAGAGAGCAACAAAAATTTACAGACTCCTGGAATTAGGTCTGAAAGGAGAGCCAAGAAAACTATGAAGCTTGGGGCAGTGTCCCCTCAATCCCAGGAACAAAACTCAACCTTAAGATACAGTTAAAAGTCAAGAAATAGACTAGAAAAGGAAAAAGCAAAACAAACAAACAAACAAAAAACCTGACATTAAAAAGTTATGAAGGTGACAGGAAACATTGACACAAACTGAGAAGACAATGATGTTCCCTAAAATTGGAACTAAAGAAACAAAAAAAAATGTGAATTATACACAAGCCTTCAAAGACTTTTTGGAATAGTTCATAAAGGATTTTAAAATTTACATAAGAGAGCCATATGAAGAATTTGGAAAAGAAATGAGAGAAATGCAAGAAAATTATTCAAATATTGTTGAGTCACAGTCAGGATAATACAAGATTTAGCAGCTTATAAAACAAAATGAATATAGACTGGAGGGAAATATACAGTTGGTAACCATAAAATAAAGAATATGAATAGAATAAACATCCTGAAAATAGAAGAAGATAGCAGAATGGATTAAAAATTACAATCCTGTAATACATTGCTTAGAAGAAACACTTAAAACAGAGAGGCTTAGACAGAATAAAAATAAAGAACTGAAGTAAAACCTATTATATTTGACTTGAGGTAAAAATAATGGAGTAGCAATAATGATCTCAGAAAAAGCAAAAGCAAAAATATATCTAATTAATGGGGATAATCAGGGAAACTACATTATACTGAAAAGGTATCATAGAAATGAATAATATCTATCCAATACATATATGCACCAAATTGTCTAGCATGAAAATTCCTAAAGGAAAAGTTAAATTTTGAGTTACAGGAGGAAATAAAAAGTAAAACTATATTGGTGGGGGACCTCAGCTTTCCCTTCTTCAAACTAATCTAGCTAAAAATAAAAAAGGACATTAAAGAGATGAATAACATTTTAGAAGAGTCTATCTATTTTAGATAGCCCTCTGGAGAAAATTGGATGGGAATAGTATTGAGAATACATACATATATATATATATATATATATATATATATATATATATATACATATATATATATATGTAGTTTGTTCCAAACCTTTTTAACTTAATATAAGCAAAATTATTTATTTTACCTCTTGTAACATTCTCTGTCTCTTGGTTGGTCATAAATTCTTCCCTTCTCCATAGATCTGGCACACAAGCTATTCTATGTTCCTTAATTTACTTATGATATAACTCATTATATTTAAAGCATATGTGCATTTTGAATTTATCTAGATAGAGTGTTAAATATTGACCTATATGTAATTTTTGCCATATAATTTTCCAGTTTTCCCAGCAATTTTTGTCAGATGGTGAGTTCCTATCTCAAAAGCTGAGATCTTTGGTTTTATCAAACACTACATTTCTGAGATCACTTACCCCTAATTTATTTCATCAATCCACAGATATATTTCTTATCAAGTACCAGATTGTTTTGACGATTACTGATTTATAGTACAGATTAAGATTTGTTACTGCTAGGCCACCATCTTTCACATTTTTTTAAATTAGAACCCTTGATATTCTTAACTTTTTGTTCTTTCAGATGAATTTTATTTTTTTTCTAGTTTTATAAAATAGTTTTTGATAGTTTTATTGGGATGGCACTGAATAAGTAAATTAATTTAGATAGGATTGTAATTTTTATTATATTAGCTCAACCTATCTATAAGCAATTAATATTTTTCCAGTTATTTAGATCTAAATTTATTTGTGTGAAACATGTTTTGTAATTATGTTCATATAAATCCTATGTTTGTCTTGGCAAGTAGATTCCCAAGTATTTTATATTATCTAGAGTGATCTTAAAAGGGGTTTCTCTTTCTAACTTTTGCTGCTGATTTTTACTGGAAATATATAGAAATGTTGATGATTTGTGTGAGTTATTTTGTATCTTGCAACCTTGATAAAGTTATTACTTTTTTCAACTAGTTTTTTATTTGATTTTCTAGGATTCTCTTAAATATACCATTATATCACGAACAAAGAGTATAGTTTCCTTATTTCCTACTTTAATTCCTTTAATTTCTTTTTCTTTAATTGCTAAAGCTAGCATTTCCAGTACAATATTAAATAATACTGGTGATAATGAGCATTCCTGCTTCATTCTTGATCTTATTGGGAAGGCTTCTAATTTATCACCATTGCAGATCATACTTGCTGATGGTTTTAAATAAATACTACTTATTTTAAATAAAGGCCTTTTTGTTACAATTCTTTGTCATGTTTTCAATAGAAATGGTTGTTCTATTTTATCAAAGACTTTTTCTGCATCAATTGAGGTAATCATGTTATATCTATTAGTTTTATTATTTATATTGTCAATTATGCTTATAGTTTTCCTAATATTAAAGCAGCCTTGAATTCCTGATATAAATCCTACCTCATTATAGTGAATAATACTTGTGACATATTGCTGTATCTCTTTATTAGTATTTTATTTAAGATTTTTGCATTAATGTTCCATAAGAAAATTTGTCTATAATTTTCTTTCTCTGTTTTTGATCTTCTTGGCTTATGTATCAGCACCATATTTATGTCATAAAAAGGATTTTAGTAGCACACCTTCTTTGCATATTTTGCCAAATAGTTTGTAAAATATTTGGATTAATTGTTCTTTAAATGTTTGATAGAATTCACTTGTGAACATAATTGGCCCTGCAGATGTTTTCTTGGGGAGTTCATTTTTGGTTTGTTCAATTTCTTTTTCTAAGATGGGATTATTTAAGTATTCTAATTCCTCTTTTGTTAATCAAAGCAATTTATATCTTTGTAAATATTTATCCACTTCACCTAGATTCTAAGATTTATTGCCATATAATTTGGCAAAATAGCTCCTAAATTATTGCTTTAATTTCCTCTTCATTAGAGGTGAAATGAACCTTTTCATTTCTGATACTATTAATTTGATTTTCTTCTTTCTTTTTTTAATAAAATTAGCCAAAGTTCTATCTATTTTATTTTTATAGAAATAGCTTCTAGTCTTACTTATTTGTTTAATAGTCCTTTTACTTTCAATTTTATTAATTTCTCCTTTGATATTTAGGATGTACAATTTATTATTTAATTGAAGATTTTTAATTTCTTCTTTTTCTAGTTTTGTTTTTTTTAGTTGCATATCGAATTGAATGATATGCTTTTTCTCTATTTTATTGTACTCAGCATTCAGGTATATGAATTTTCCCTTGAATACTTCTTTAGCTGTAACTCATAAATTTTGATATGTTGTTTCTTCATTGTCATTCTTTTCAATGAAATCAGTGATTGTTTTATTTTCTGTTCTTTGACTCACTCATTTTGAAGAAATAGATTATTTGGTTTCCAATTAACATTTAATTTGCTTTTCCATGAATAGCCATTTATTATTATTGTTATTGCACCATGATCTGAAAATGGTGTATTTATTATTTCTTCTTTTCTGAATTTGTGTTGTGATGTTGTGAAGTTGTGATGTGTACCATAGGCTGGTGAAGAGGAGTTATGTTCTTTTATATCCCTATTCAGTTTTATCTAGATATCTATGAAATATAACATTTATAACATTTCATTCTATTCTTTTACTTCTTTTTAAATTAATTTTTTGCTTAAATATATCTAGTTCTGATAGAGAGATTTTGAAGTCCCTCACTATTATAGTTTTATTGTCTATTTTCTCCTTAAACTCCTTTGGTTTTACTTTTAAAAATCTGGATGTTATACCATTTGATGTATATACGTTAAGTACTGATATTATTTCATTGTCTTTACTACCTTTTCTCAAAATGTAATTACCTTCTTTATCTCTTTTAATCATATATTTTTTTAACTTCAGCTTTGTCTGATATCATGATTGCTACTGCTTCTTTTTGGGGGGCGGGGAGGGGGAGGTTCAGTTGAAGTCCAATAGATTCTACTCCAGCCTTTTACCTTTACTTTGTGTGTGTCTACCTGACTCAAATGTGTTTCTTATAAATAACATATGGTAGGATTCTCATTTTTAATCCACTCTGCTATCTGCTTCAGTATCCTGGGTGAGTTTAGCCCATTTATATCCACAATTATGATTATCATCTGTGTGTTCCCCTCCATCTTTATTTCCCCTTTTAATCTGTCCTTTCTCCTTGTTCACTCTTTCTACATCAGTGTTTTGCTTTTAGTCTTTCCCCTATCCCTCCTCCCTTATATTATTCCACTTCCCACCACCAATCTTATACTCCTACTTCTCTATAGTGTCTCTTAACCACTCTTCAACTTCTCCCTTCTTTATATTACTCCCCTCCCCACAGCCCCCTTTCTTATTCCTCTTCTACTTTTCTATAGGGTAAGATAGGATTTATCCCAATGAATCTCATTTAAGTTTAATATTAACTGGCATCCTCAACCACCCCTCCACTATGATATATTTTTTTCCTACCCATGCCTCTTTATATGCTATAATTTATCCCATTTTACTTCTCTTTTCCATTTTTCTTAGTGCAATACTTTTTCAGCTCTTGATTTTTTTACATATCATCCTAAACAGGTTAATATCATACTCTCTGTCTACATATACTTCTTTGATCTACTATGATAATGATAATAATTTTTAAGAGTTATAGATATCATCTTTCCATATAGGAATATAAACAATTTTACCTTATTGAAACCTGTAAATTTTCTTCTTTTCCTTGTTTATCTTTTTTATGCTATTCTTGAATTCTGTTTTTGTACAACAAATTTTCAGTTTAACTACTCTGGTCTTTTCTTCAGGAATGAATGGAAATGTATTGTATTAAATGATCTTGCTTATCCCAAGAATATAGTCAGTTTTGATGGGTAGGTGATTCTTGGTTGTAAACCCAGTTCACTTGTCTTCCAGCATATCATATTATAAGCTTTCTGTTTCTTAAATGTAGTAGCTGCCAGATCCTGTGTAATTCTGAATGAGGCTCCTTGATATTTGAGTTTCTTCCTGACTGCTTACTATATTTTCTCCTTGGTCTGGGAGCTCTTGAACTTGGACTATAACATTCCTGTTAGTTACCATTTGAGGATTTATTGTAGAAGATGATTCTTGGATTGTTTCCATTTCTATTTTACACTCTTGCTCAAGAATATCAAGGAAGATTTCTCTGATAATTTCTTGGAAAATACCCTTTTTTATAATGACTTTCAGGTAGTCAATAATTTTCAAATTGTCTATCCTGGATCTATTTGATTCAGCAATATCACTAATAGATCTTTCTCAAAGGGATAAAAGATAGGGGAAAAGAACCTATTTGCACAAAAATATTTATAGCAGCTTTGTGGGGGTAGTAAACAATTAGAAACTGAAGGGATTTCCATCAATTGGAGAATGACTAGGCAAGCTGTAGTATATGATTGTAATAGAATACCATTTTGCCATAAGGAATTACAAACAAGATGATCACAAAAAAAATATAACCCTAACCCTAACCCTTTTTTGATTGAATTTCTTTACTTCTTGATCTATTGAAGCACAAGCTAGTATATATATACTGTAAATATCTTTACAGTACATCATTTGCCTTTACTCATTGTGAGTCTTATGAGGCAATGTGATCAAATGTCTCTTTAAATAATGTTTTGTTTTGTTTTGTTGCTGGCTTTGTATATATAATGGAATAAATTCTATCAACTCTTTTATTTTCCTATGCAAGGAGAATCTATTTTCTACATTTGCATTCAACCAGAACTTCCTTAATGTTTTACTTCATTTCTGATAAGAATATTCACACGGATGTGGCTAAAATCATCCAGTAATTAATTAATGTCTTATTTTGGAAAATTAAGGCATTACAAATAATGAAAGTTAAATTAATTTTTATAGATAATTAGAAATATGAGTGGTTAAATAGTTAGACCAGTAGGCTCTTATGAGTTGATTTATACTAGTTAACATCATCTTTTAGTTTGAGAATCTTTTCTTTTCTTTTAATTGTCTTTTCTTTCAGCTTTAAATTATCTCCCTCTCACCACTCTCCTGCTCATTTTACCAGACTACTTTATTTTTTTCCATTTGAATAAGTTTAATTAGTCCATTTAGAACATTATTCCTTGGTTACAATAATCACATTATTTCCCTCCCTACCCTCCACTCACTCTTCCCGCATCCAACACACAATTTCATTGGTTATTACATGGGTCCTAGATCACAACCCATATCCATCTTGTTTACACTAGCATGTTCATTTAGAGTCTACAATCCCCAACAATATGCCTTCAACTCATGTATTCAAGCAGTTGTTTTTCTTTGGTATTTTTACTCCCACAGTGTTTCTTCTGGATGTAGATAGTGGTTTTTCTCATAGGTTCTTCTGAGTTGCTCAGGATCATTGCATTGCCACTAATGGAGAAGTCGATTATATTCTATTGTACCACAGTGTATCAGTCTCTGTATAATGTTTTCCTGGTTCTGCTCCCCTCACTCTAAATCAATTCCTGGAGGTTGTTTCAGTCCCCATGGAATTCCTCTACTTTATTATTCCTTTGAACACAATTGTATTCCATCACCAACATATACCACAATTTATTCAGCCATTCCCCAATCAAAGGGTATCCCCTCGTTTTCCAATTTTTTGCCACCACAAAGAGTGCAGCTATATATATTCTTGTACAAGTCTTTTTCCTCATTATCTCTTTGGGGTACAAACCCAGCAGTGCTATAGCTGGATCAAAGGGCAGACAGTCTTTTATCACCCTTTGGTCATAGTTCCAAATTGCCATCCAGAATGGTTGGATCAATTCACAACTCCACCATCAATGCATTAATGTTCCAACTTTGCAATATCCCCTCCAACATTCATTACTTTCCTTTGCTGTCATGTTAGCCAATCTTCTACCTGTGAGGTGATACCTCAGAGTTGTTTTGATTTGCATTTCTCTGATAATAAGAGATTTAGAGCACTTTTTCATGTCCTTATTAAGAGTTTTGATTTCTTTAACTGAAAATGGCCTATTCATGTCTCTTGCCCAATTATCAATTAGAGAATGGCTTGATTTTTTTTTGTACAATTGGATTATCTCTTTATAAATTTGAGTAATTAGAACTTTGTCAGAGGTTTTTGTAGTGAAGATAGTTTCCCAATTTGTTGCTTCCCTTCTAATTTTGGATGCATTAGTTCTGTTTTTACAAAACCTTTTTAATTTTATGCAATCAAAATTATTGATTTTACATTTTGTGATTTTTTTCTAGCTCTTGCTTGGTTTTAAAGTCTTTCTTTTTCCAAAGATCTGACAAGTATACTAATCTGTGTTCACCAAATTTGTTTATAGTTTCCTTCTGAGTTTATCTTCATGTAGGGTGTGAGATGTTGATCCAAACCTAATCTCTCCCATAATGTCTTCCAACTTTCCCAGCAGTTCTTTTCCCCAAAACTGGGATCTTTGGGTTTATCATAGACTGTCCTGCTGAAGTCATTTACCCCAAATCTATTCCACTGACCCTCCTTTCTGTCTCTTAGCCAATACCAAATTGTTTTGATAACCACTGCTTTGAAGTATAGTTTGAGATCTGGGACAGCAAGTCCTGTTTTCTTTGCATTTTTTCATGATTTCCCTGGATATCATTGATATTTTGTTCTTCCAAATAAACTTTGTTATTTTTTTTTCTAATTCTACAAAGAAATTTTTTGGTAGTTCAATGGGTATGGAACTAAATAAGTAAATTAATTTTGGGTAGGATTGCCATTTTTATTATGTTAGCTACCACAATTATGTTAGCTCATCCTCCCCATGAGTAATCAATGTTTTTCCAATTGTTTACATCTAGTTTTAGTTGTGTGGAGAGTGTTTTGTAGTTGTGTTCGTATAATTACTGTGTTTGTCTCAGCAGATAGATTCCTAAGTATTTTATTTTGTCTAGGGTGATTTTAAATGGAATTTCTCTTTCAAATTCTTGCTGCAGAGATGTGTTGGAGTTATATAGAAATGCTGATGACTTATGTGGGTCTATTTTGTATCCTGCAACTTTGCTAAAATTGTTGATTGTTTTGTCTAGTTTTTTGGTTGATTCTCTAGGATACTTTAAATAAACCATTATATCATCCACAAAGAATGATAACTTGGTCTCCTCATTGCCAATTGTAATACATTCAATTTATTTTCCTTCTCTAATTGCTCCTGCTAGTGTTTCTAGTACAATTTTAAATAATAGGGGTGATAATGGGCATCCTTGTTTCAATCCTTGGGAAGGCTTCTTAGTTTATCCCCATTGCAAATGATGTTTGCTGATGGTTTCAGATATATACTGTTTATTATTTTTAGGAAAGGTCCTTCTAGTCCTATATTTTCTAGTGTTTTCAATAGGAATGGGTGTTGTATTTTATCAAAGGCTTTTTCTGCATCTATTGAGATAATCATGTGATTTTTGTCAGTTTGCTTATTAATATGGTCAATTATGCATATAGTTTTCCTAATGTTGAATCATCCTTGCATTCCTGGTATGAATACTACCTGGTCATAGTGGATAACCCTTGGGATGACTTGCTGGCAATTTTTTGCTAGTATTCTATTTAAGACATTTGCATCTGTATTCATTAGGGAGATTGGTCTATAGTTTTCTTTCTCTGTTTTTGACATGCCTGGCTTTGGGATCAGTACCACTTTTGTGTCATAAAATGAATTTGGTAGAATTCCTTCTTGGCTTATTCTGTCAAATAGTTTGCATAATATTAGGATTAGTTGTTCTTTGAATGATAGAATTCATTTGTGAATCCACCTGGGCCTGGGGATTTTTTCTTAGGGAGTTCTTTGATGGCTTGTTCAATTTCTTTTTCTGATATCTGGTTGTTTAGTTAATTTATTTCTTCCTCTGATACTCTAGGCAATTTATATTTTTGTAAGTATTCATCCATATTACCTGGATTGCCATATTTGTTGCCATATAATTGGGCATAGTAGTTTTTAATGATTGCCTTAATTTCCTCTTCATTAGAGGTGAGGTCTCCTTTTTTATCTTGGATACTGCCAATTTGGTTTATTTCTTTCCTTTTTTTTAATTAGACTGCCTAATACTTTGTGCATTTTATTTGTTTTTTCAAAGTACCAGCTTCTAGTCTTATTTATTAAATCAATAGTTCTTTGACTTTCAATTTTATTAATTTTTCCTTTGTTTTTCAGGATCTCTAATTTAGTCTTCATCTGAGGATTTTTAATTTGTTTGCTTTCTAGTTTTTTTTAATTTGCATGCCCAATTCATTGACCTCTGCCCTTCTTAATTTGTTTATATATGAACTCAAGGATATAAATTTCCCCCTAATTACTGCTTTGACTGCATCCCATAGGTTTTGAAAGGACATCTCATCATTGTCATTTTCTTCCGTGAAGTTATTAATTGTTTCTACGATTTGTTCTTTAACAGGTTTTGGAGAATTGTATTGTTTAATTTCCAATTAATTTTTGATTTACCTCTCCATGTACCATTACTAATTATTATCTTCATTGCATTATGGTCTGAGAAGGTTGCATTTATTATTTCTGCCCTTTTGCATTCAATTGCCATGTTTTTATGCCCTAATACATGGTCAATTTTTGTGAATGTACCATGTGCTGCTGAAAAGAATGTATATTCCTTTTTGTCCCAATTTATTTTTCTCAACATGTTTCATAACTCTAATTTTTCTAAGCTTTCATTCACTTCTTTTAACTCTTTCTTATTTATTTTTTGGTTTGATTTATCTAGTTCAGATAGAGGAAGATTCTGGTCTCCCACTAGTATAGTTTTTCTATCTATTTAGTCCTTGAGTTCCTCTAGTTTCTCCTTTAGAAATTTGGAAGCTATGCCATTTGGTGCATACACGTTGAGTACAGATATTTCCTCGTTGTCTATACTGCCTTTTATCAAGATGTAATTACCTTCCCTATATCTTTTGACTAGATTAATTTTTTCTTTGGCTTTGTCAGATCTCATTATTGCGACTCCTGCCTTCTTTTTATCAGTTGACTCCCAATAGATTTGGCTCCATCCTCTTCCTTTTACCCTATGTGTATCTTCCTTCCTCATGTGTGTTTCTTGTAGACAGCATATGTAGGGTTTTGCATTCTAATCCACTCTGTAATTCCCTTGCATTTTATGGGTGAGTTCATTTCATTCACATTCAGAGTTATGATTACTAGCTCTGTATTTCCCAGCATTTTTATTTCTACTCCTGGTCCTGCCTTTTATTCTTTTACTATTTCCTTCTACACCAATGTTTGTTTATAATCAGTACTACTAGTTCCCTTTCTACCCCACTCTGTTCTTATACCCCTCCCCTTATTTGCCCTGTAGTCTTTTTAAAAATTCCCCCCACCCTCTCCCTCCCTTGTACTGCTTCCCTCCCCACCAGTCTGTTTGTTACCCTTCTACTCACCTATAGGGTGCAAATCTATTCTCTGCCCCAATGCATTGGATTGTTCTTCCCTCTTTGGGTCAGTTTCAAAGCACATAAGAGTTGAGTATTTCTTATCTCCAACCTCTTTATCCTTTGTGTATATCGATGTTCTTCCCCCTCCCACCATGAGCTTCTTTGTGACATATAAATTACCCCCATTTGTTTCTTTTTCCATTTCTTTTAGTATTAACCTCTTTTTTTAGCTCTTGTTATATATATGTATATATATATATATATATATATATATACATGTATATGTACCTATTTATACCTATATATACCTATTTATGTCTTGTCCTTTAATCCTATACAGTTTGTCACTATTCCCTTGAATTGTAATTCTTCTAGCTGCCGAGGTGTTAGCAACAGTTTTTAAGAGTTACCAATGACCTCTTTTTTTATAGGAATATATATCATTTTAACTTATTGAGTCTCTTAATTTTTTTGTTGTTTTGTTTAATTTTTCTTTTTCCCCTCTTTTTTAATTACCTTTTGAAAATTCTCTTGTGTTCTGTGCTTGGACATCAAATTTTCTGCACAGGTCTGGTCTTTTCTTTAAAAATTCTTTGAATTCTTCTATTTTGTTAAATGACCATACTTTCCCCTTTAAGAATATAGTCAGTTTTTTTCTGGGTAGTTGATTCTTGGTTGTAGACCTAGTTCTCTTGCTTTCCAGTATATCATATTCCATGCCTTTCAGTCCTTCAGTGTGGATGCAGCCAGATCCTGCATTATCCTCACTGTGGTTCCATGGTATCTGAATGATTTCTTCCTGGCAGCTTGTAATATCTTTTCTTTGATCTGATTGTTTTTAATTTGGCTATAACAATCTTGCGTGTTTTTAGTTGGGCATTAAATACAGGAGGTAATCTGTGGATTCTTTCTATCTCCACTTTCCTTTCTTGTTCTAGGATATCGGGGCAGTTTTGCTGAATAATTTCCTGTAATATTATGTCCAAGATTTTTCTTTTGTCATGGTCTTCTGGTAAACCAAAGATTCTTAAATTGTCTCTCCTTGAAAGATGTTCTAAATCATCTGTTTTGTGAATGTGAGATGCTTCACATTTTCCTTAATTTTTTCATTCTTTTGGTTTTGTTTTATAGTGTCCTGCCGCCTTGTGAGGTTACTTAATTCCAGTTGTTGTATTCTGGTTCTTAAAGACTGGATTTCATCCCTGGTTTTTTGGTCATCCTTTTCCTTCTGGTCTGATTTTGTTTGAAGGTTGTCTTTCATCTTCTTTACCTCGTTTTTCATCTCCTTTGCCTCATCTTTCATCTCCGTTGCCTCATTTTCCAGCTGGTTGATTTTGGCTTTCAAGACACTATTTTCTATTTGCCTCTATTTCCAGATGACTTATCTTAATTTTTAAGTTCTTCTCCCAATTGTCTTCACCCTCTCTTAATTGTGTTTTGAGTTCCTCCACAGCCTGTATCCAGTTCTCTGGGATTTCTGTTTTATGGTTTGCTGATCTCTACCCTTTTGTTCCATTTGCTGAGTAGAAACTATCTATTGTAGTTTCTTTCTTCTTTTTCTGTTGTTTGCTCATATTCACCCCTTCTTTACTCCTCGTATTTGTCTATGCTCTTACTCCTCTCATATTTTTGGTTTTGGGGGCTTCTGTCAGTCTCCCCTCTTTGAGTTTTAACAGAAGATCTCTCAATATAGGCTCTGGGGGAGGGTTGTTGGGGATTTGAGCTTCCCTGTCCTCTGGAGGCTTTTTATTGGATTAATGTCCAGAAGTCAATGAGGATGGGTATGGAGCCTGGACTTCCCTGAGTTCTAGAGGCTTTTGATGGGATTAAGTTGAGTTTAGTTGGTCTGGGTGTGCTCTGAGTCTAAAAATTCCTGGAAGGCTGGAGCAAATATGAAGAATCTCCACAGCTCTGGCCAGGCTGCCAAGTCCATGCTCCCTCTCTGGCTCCTCCCCCCAATCTATGTGGATGCTCTGAAGTTGACACAGCCCAGCCCGCAAGGCACACCCTCCAGACTATCACCTTTGCCTGCCCAGAAGTTCCCACTGCCGCTGGAGTCTCAGTGCTCTGGCTTGGAGCGGGGATGGGTCCTGGGAACTTCCTTCTGTCTTCCCCTTAAAACCAAGTGTTCTCAGATTCCAACTTTTCAGGGGGGCGTACCTTTTGAATTAAGTTCAGCAGAAGGGTTCCTTGGCTCTGTCTTGTTGTTAAGTTTGATTTTCAGTCCCCTAGGAGCATTCAGTTTGTGATCAGTTAGGAAAGATATTCAGAGGTCTGAACTTCTGCACTTTCTAGACTGCCATCTTGACCCTCCATCTTACCAGACTACTTTATAATTTTAGGAACTATATTAAATCTGAGCAGTCCACACTTCCAAGATGAATTTTTAGACTAGTCTTCCTTTCTCTAGCCTCCTTCAACTTCTTTCATAACTCATTTTTGGGGACTAACAAGCACTCAATTCTCCTAATGTGAAATGATATGGGGCAAAATTTCAATACTGCCTTTCTATTCAGAACTCTGTAACTGCCTGACCCATGTCTGTGGTGCTTAGTTTGTCCCTGGTTGAATGTTTTATTTGACTTTTGTTGAGCTGAGTCAATGGTAGGCTGTGCAGGTTGAATGATTGAAGTGCAGGTTCATTTTTGGTATTAGATTCTTACCCAGGATATTTCACAAATATGGGACTTTTCTTTGATTTATCAAATAGAATCCAGTCATGTGTATTCTAGATCTTTGTGGAGTAAATCTATGGGACCTAGAATTAATGTGTTCCTGCAACTTTACTGTATTGTCTCTGCTCTTCCATTAATATTTCTGTTCAGAAACTCTGATTCCCAGAGAGCCTTAATATTCCTACTGCTTTGAATGATATCTAATGAAGTAGAAGAAATAGAATACTGAAATGGTTTCCATGGACTTTAGCGAAATAGAAAAAAAAAACTTTTTGCCTTCTAATCATCAGTCTCTAGAGTGTTTATCTATAACACAAGCTGAAAAACAGCCCCATTTTGGACATTGTCTATAGTCAACCTACAAAAGATAATTCTTGAAAGGTTTGAGAGCTAAAATAGCATCTTGGAACTAAAAGAGAGGAACTACAATAGTTGAAATATAAAAAAAAAAACAAGGAATTATTCAGACAGTCAAAACAAAAGGATTTATTAAGTACCTACTATGTGACAAGTACTGAGCAAAGTGCTAGGAATATAAAGAAATCAAAAATAATTCCTACCATTGAGGATATCACACTCTAATAGGTATAGAATAGATACATACCAAGTAGACAGAAAGTAGTCTTGAAAGGAAGGTGTTAGTACCTAGGAAAACTAGAAAATTCCTCCTATAGAAAGTAAGACTTTAACAGTAATTTAAAGGAAACCAAAGGCTAAAAGGCAGAGGTGAGGAAACAACATCCCAGGCATGGTGGACAGCCATTGACAAGGCAGGGAGATTAAAAATGTAATATCCTTTGTGAAGAACTAGTACACCAATGCAGCTAGGCCATAGAGTACTACATGGAGTAGACCCAGGTATAAAGAAGAATGGAAGGGTATGAAGGGACCAGGAACTCTTTATAGGAAACTAGAAGGATATGAGGAAGGAATAGATTTTAAACGTGTGGTCTTGATGCGGAATTCTTCACTTAAAGAAAGGAAGGAAATTAGCATTTGTTAAGAACTTACAGTAAATCAGACATTTCATTAAGAACTTTATAAATATTGTTTAATTGGATTCTCAAAATAACCCTGTAAAGTGGGTACTTTTATTATCCCTAGCTTACAGCTTAAGAATGTGATGATGGTAGAGGTTAAGTTATTTGCCCATGATTACACAACTAAGAAGAGTCTAATGCCAACTTCATCTTGTCTTCCTAACTTCAAGCCTAGAGTTTTATACAGTATGTCACCCAATTGTCCCTTAAAAAGTAAATGCTCTATCCCCATATTGTAAGGACAAAAGAGACATGAACAAAATAGCTGTTGTGACCAAACTTTAGCTAATCTGGTTATTTCCAAAGTTGTCTAAACATGTCACTTTGAAAAATGGTCATGCCAATTAAGTATCATCATCTTCAAATTACATTTTTGCTCATATTTAGGTATTGTTGGAAAGGATTTCTATCAGGGCATAGCAATGCAGGCTGGCAGCCTGGGATGGTGCAAAATATAGATTCCACAGAGCTTGGCTCGGTCAGAATTCTAAATTAGCTGGAGAGTCTCTCTCAATCTGGGTGGCAGACTGGAAGATGTGCCTAGTGGTATCCCTGAAGAAACCAATTGAGGAGCTGCCAAGGACTTTGGAGTATCAAATAAGGTTGACTGAGTGTTCCCCTTCACATTGGTGGACAATTGTGAATGATGAGAACCTTTTCCCTTTTTGGACCCTGTGAGGACCCTACATTGTGACCCTGCTGTTTCATCCAACCAAGGACACTGGACTTTGTTGAGAATCTGACCCTGTGGACATTACTAACTCTTTGTAGTGCAGTTAATTAAGTTAATGTTTATTTATATTTAATATACCTGGGTGAGTTAATAGTAATAGGTACTCCCCTAATTCCCTTCCAATTCCCTTATCATTGTTTCACTAAATAAACCCCTTTTTATGTTTTGTTAGTGTTATCCCTTCTATTACCCTTCCCTAAAACCTTTCACTATAACAGTATGATCAATGAAACGTTGAGACATTAGATATACTAATAGAAATTAACATAATAGGATTTAAATGTTCATATCAATTTAAAAAAATAAGTAGATCAGAAATATGCATATTTTAATTAAAGGATATCATGGACTGATAAGTGAACATGATGCTAGATGACCTTCCTCCCAAAAGGATGCCAAATTAGAGAAGAGATTTTGAAGGCTCACTTAAAACTTACAAGCCTTGATCTTCTACTATTTTGTATGTTAGACAAAAAAATAACAATGCATTTAAATTTTAGGGTTTCAAAATGCACTATCTACCTTATCTAATTGAATTCTTATTACAATAGGTGGTATGACTATGGCTGACTGCATCTTTAGTAGATCTGTGATTTGATAGTTATAGGGAGCTCCTTGGTGAGGAAACTCCATTCAAAAAATATGGTCACCTATGCTGAAAATTATAGGGATAATTGCCTAGAGCACTGAGAGTTTAAGTAACTTACCCAATAACATACAATTAGTAAATGTTGAGCCCAGAAATAAACTAAGATGTTCCAACTCCAAGACCACTTTTCTTTCTACTATAACACATATTTCAAATATTATATAATGCAAATAAATGGTAAAGGCCAAACAAAAGGAAGCATTCTATAGGGAAAATAAAATGTTAACTTGATTACATTTATTATTTAAAAATAAATGATCATTAGCCTATAAACATATTTCTGTTCCCAATTACTTGATCTGATCTTCAATTTTTTAAAAGTTTATAATTAATGTTATGATTAATTCTGTGTGCTTTAGGGATAAGCCTCATGACATGGAACAAGGAAAAGTAGCATAAAACCCACCATTACATCAATATTTAAAGAAAAATTCAACTAATTTTTAAATGTTTAGCTCAGTTAGAGTCTATGCTGCTGAAGGACTTCATATCTTATGGAGCACCCTTTCAATATTCTTAAGTTTTGAGGGTATCATGTGTCCTCTTGGCAATCTGATTAGGTTTATGATTCCTTTCTTGGAATGTTTTTAACAACCTAAAATAAATCATAAAGGATTACACGGGGGGACAATTGTAATTAATATTATTATCACAATATTAAAAGCAAGTTCATGGATTTTAGGTTATTAACTCTTGACTATTGATGCCAAGGAAAATCTTGATTGCTTGACCCTTCTTATGACTCAGACAAGATTCAGTTGTTCCAGAGTAAGTTGCATTCCTTTCCATCCATCCTGACCTATAGTATTTTGGATATAGTGGAGGTTATCTTCAAGGTATTAGTTTCAGAAATTCCATTCACTCACCATAGCTTCCATGACCACTACTTCTTTCACACCAATACTCCCATGAAACTTGTTTTTTTGCCTTTGTTGTAATTCATATCTAATCCCTTCATTCCTTATTCTTTGGTCAAAATATAACCCTCTCCCCTTTCACTTTGTACTTAGTTCCCAAAGCATAATAATTCTGGATCCAGACTACATAGGTGATAGAGTAATGGACTTGGAGATGGTAGATTGGGATTTTAATCTTATCTAAGATATTTATTAAAAGTGTAACCCTGAACAATTTAACTTCTTTCATTATGTTTCCTCATCCATAAAATTGGAGTAATAATAGCAAATTCCTCACCTAATTTTGTGGGACACATGATGAAACATATTTAAATCACTTTGTAAACCCTGATGCACTATATAAATAACCCACTATAATTATTATTTTTATAATTTCAGTGATTCTATTGATCATCTAATGCAGATGTGCCAAATACACAATAACAAGCCAAATCACATTAAAATGTAATTGGAAATATATGTACATATGGATATGTATATATATATAATAGAGAATGCTAATTATATTTTTTTCTAAATCAATAGATGGCCTGCAGGGATTTCTTTCTATTTGAATTTGACGAGATTAATCTAATCTCAAATCTATCAAATCTTCAACTCTAGGTAGACTCAATTGTCTACTTCCTCTATTTTTACTTTTTTAATTACTGAAGCTTCACAAAAATATAAAGAAAAATAGAAATATTAAATGCATTCTTTTTAACCATAATGCAATAATAAAATGTTTGCATCAATACTCATTGATAAATTAACATATAGTTTTTCTTTTCTCTTTTTTGTCCTCTATGTGGAATTAAATATCAAAACCATATTAATGTCATGGAAGGAATTTGGTATAACTCCTTCACATTTTTTCCCAAAAAGTTTCTAGGGTATTAAAATTAATTGTTCTTTAAACATTTGGTAGAAATCTATTGTGAATTTGTCTTGTCTTGAGACTTTTTTCTTAGGGAGGTCCTCTATAGCTTGCTTAATTTCCTTTTCTAAGATAGAATTATCTAAGTATTTTATTTCCTTACCTTTTTTTTAAATTTTATAATATTTTATTTGATCATTTCCAAGTATTATTCATTAAAGACAAAGATCATTTTCTTTTCCTCCCTCTCACCCCCTGTAGCCGACGCGTGATTCCACTGGGTATTACATGTGTTCTTGATTCGAACCCATTGCTATGTTGTTAATATTTTCATTAGGGTTTCCTTTAGAGTCTCTCCTCTGTCATGTCCCCTCAACAGCTGTAGTCAGGCAGTTGCTTTTCCTCGGTGTTTCCACTCCCACAGTTTACCCTCTGCTTATGAATGGTGTTTTTTCTGCTGGATCCCTGCAGATTGTTCAGGGACATTACACTGCCACTAATGGAGAAGTCCATTACGTTCGATTATACCACAGTGTATTAGTTTCTGTGTACAATGTTCTCCTGGTTCTGCTCCTCTCACACTGAATCACTTCCTGGAGGTCATTCCAGTCTCCATGGAATTCCTCCACTTTATTATTCCTTTTAGCACAATAATATTCCATCACCAACATATACCACAATTTGCTCAGCCATTCCCCAATTGATGGGCATCCCCTCATTTTCAAGTTTTGGCCACCACAAAGAGTGCAGCTATGAATATTTTTGTACAAGTCTTTTTGTCCATTATCTCTTTGGGGTACAGACCCAGCAGTGCTATGGCTGGATCAAAGGGTAGATATTCTTTTGTTGCCCTTTGGGCATAGTTTCAAATTGCCCTCCAGAATTGTTGGATCAGTTCACAACTCCACCAGCAATGAATTAATGTCCCTACTTTGCCACATCCCCTCCAGCATTCATTACTTTCCTTTGCTATCATGTTAGCCAATCTGCTTGGTGTGAGGTAATACCTCAGAGTTGTTTTGATTTGCATCTCTCTGATTATAAGAGATTTAGAACACTTATTCATGTGCTTATTAATAGTTTTGATTTCTTTATCTGAGAACTGCCTATCCATGTCCCTTGCCCATTTATCAATTAGAGAATGGCTTGATTTTTTGTACAATTGATTTAGCTCTTTATAAATTTGAGTAATTAAACTTTTGTCAGAGGTTTCTATGAAGATTTTTTTCCCAATTTGTTGTTTTCCTTCTGATTTTAGTTACATTGGTTTTGTTTCTGGTAAAGCTTTTAAATTTGATGTAGTCAAAATTATTTATTTTACATTTTGTGATTCTTTCTATGTCTTGCTTGGTTTTAAAGTCTTTCCCCTCCCAAAGGTCTGACATGTATACTATTCTGTGTTTATCCAATTTACTTATGGTTTCCTTCTTTATGTTTAAGTCATTCACCCATTTTGAATTTATCTTGGTGTAGGGTGTGAGGTGTTGATCCAAACCTAATCTCTCCCACACTTTCTTCCAGTTTTCCCAGCAGTTTTTATTGAATACTGGATTTTTATCCCAAAAGCTTGGATCTTTGGGTTTATCGTATACTGTCTTGCTGAGGTCGCTTTCCCCCAGTCTATTCCACTGATCTTCCTTTCTGTCTCTTAGTCAGTACCAAATTGTTTTGATGACTGCTGCTTTGTAATATAGTTTAATGTCTGGGACTGCAAGGCCCCCATCATATGTGTTTTCTTTTTTCATTATTTCCCTGGATATCCTTGATCTTTTGTTATTCCAGATGAATTTTGTTATGTTTTTTCTAAATCAGTAAGAAAATATTTTGGTAGTTCAATGGGTATGGCACTAAATAGATAAATAAGTTTGGGTAGGATGGTCATTTTTATTATATTGGCTTGTCCTATCCAGGAGCAGTTAATGTTTTCCCAATTGCTCAAGTCTAGTTTTAGTTGTGTGGAGAATGCTTTGTAGTTGTGTTCATATAGTTCCTGTGTTTGTCTCAGGAGATAGATTCCTAGGTATTTTATTTTGTCTAAGGTGATTTTGAATGGGGGTTCTCTTTCTACTTTTTGCTGCTGAGCTGTGTTGGAGATATATAGAAATGCTGATGACTTATGTGGGTTTATAATGTATCCTACAACTTTGCTAAAGTTGTTAATTATTTCAATTAGCTTTCTGGTTGAATCTCTATGATTCTTTAAGTAGACCATCATGTCATCTGCAAAGAGCGATAACTTGGTCTCCTCCTTGCCTATTTTGATGCCTTCAATTTCTTTTTCTTCTCTAATTGCTACTGCTAGTGTTTCTAGTACAATGTCAAATAGTAGAGGTGATAATGGGCATCCTTGTTTCACTCCTGATCTTATTGGGAATGCATCTAGTTTATCCCCATTGCAGATGATATTAGCTCATGGTTTTAGATATATACTGTTTATTATTTTTAGGAATGACCCTTCTATTTCTATGCTTTTTAGTGTTTTTAATAGGAATGGGTGTTGTATTATATCAAAGGCTTTTCCTGCGTCTATTGAGATAATCATGTGGTTCTTGTTGGTTTGCTTGTTGATGTGGTCAATTATGTGGATGGTTTTCCTAATATTGAACCAGCCCTGCATCCCTGGTATAAATCCTACTTGATCATGGTGGATGACCCTTCTGATCACTTGCTGGAGTCTTTTTGCTAGTACCCTATTTAAGATTTTGGCATCTATATTCATTAGGGAGATTGGTCTATAGTTTTCTTTCTCTGTTTTTCACCTGCCTGGTTTTGGAATCAGTACCATGTTTGTATCATAAAAGGAGTTTGGTAGAATTCCCTCTTTGCTTATTATGTCAAATAGTTTGTATAGTATTGGGATTAACTGTTCTCTGAATGTTTGATAGAATTCACTTGTGAATCCATCAGGCCCTGGGGATTTTTTCTTAGGAATTTCTTTGATGGCTTGTTGGATTTCATTTTCTGATATGGAATTATTTAAGAATTCTATTTCTTCTTCTGTTAGTCTAGGCAGTTTGTAATTTTGTATATATTCATCCATATCACCTAAATTGGTGTATTTATTGCCATATAATTGGGCAAAGTAATTTTTAATGATTGCCTTAATTTCCTCTTCATTGGAGGTGATGTCCCCATTTTCATCTTTGATGCTGTTAATTTGCTTTTCTTCCTTCCTTTTTTAAATTAGATTGCGAGTACTTTGTCTATTTTGTTTGATTTTTCAAAGTGCCAGCTTCTTGTCTTATTTATTAAATCAACATTTCTATCACTTTCAATTTTATTAATTTCTCCCTTAATTTTTAGGATTTCTAGTTTTGTTTTCTGCTGGGGGGTTTTAATTTGATCGTTTTCGAGTTTTTTATTTGCATTTTCCAATTGATTGATCTCTGCTCTCCCTAGTTTGTTGATATATGCACTCAGGGATATGAATTTACCTCTGATTACTGCTTTGGCTGCATCCCAAAAGATTTGAAACAATGTCTTGCCATTGTCATTTTCCTTGGTGAAATTGTTAATTGTTTCTATGATTTCTTCTCTAACTAAAAGATTTTGGAGTATCATATTGTTTAATTTCCAATTAGTGTTTGATTTGGTTTTCCATGTACCATTACTGAACATTATTTTTATTGCCTTGTGATCTGAAAAGGCTGCATTTATTATTTCTGCTTTTCTGCATTTGTGTGCCATATTTCTGTTACCTAATGTATGGTCAATCTTTGTGAATGTGCCATGTGGTGCTGAGAAGAAGGTGTATTCCTTTTTATCCCTATTTATTTTTCTCCATATGTCTATTAATTCTAATTTTTCTAAGATTTCATTCACTTCTTTCACCTCTTTCTTATTTATTTTTTATTTGATTTATCTAAATTTGATAATGGTTGGTTTAAGTCTCCCACTAATATGGTTTTACTGTCTTTTTCTTCCTTCAATTCTCCTAGTTTCTCCATTAGAAATTTGGGTGCTATATTATTTGGTGCATACATGTTGTTTAGTGATATTTCCTCATTATCTAAAGTCTCTTTTAACAAAATATAATTACGTTCCCTATCCCTTTTGATGAGGTCCATTTTTGCTTTGGCTTAATCAGATATCATGATTACCATTCTTGCCTTCTTTCTGTCAGTTGAGGCCCAGAAGGTCTTATTCCATCCTTTAATTCTGACCTTGTGGGTATCAACCCGCCTCATGTGTGTTTCTTGAAGACAACAGATGGTAGGGTTTTGGATTCTAATCCATTCTGCTATTTGTCTACATTTTATGGGTGAGTTCATCCCATTCCCATTCAAAGTTATGACTGTCATTTGTGGATTCCCTGGCATTATGGTATCCTTCCCTAATTCTAACCTTTTCTTCTTCAGCTCTACCTTTTAGTCCAGTGATTTACTTTAAATCACCCCCCCCCTTGTCCCCTCCCTTGATATGTTTCCTTTTTTAGTGCCTCCTTTTTTATTCCCTCCCCCTCCCCTCTCTCTTTCCCTCCCCTTTTGTTTTCCCTCCCCCCTGGCACCCTTGCTTTTCCCTTCTCCCTACCCTTGTTGGGTAAGATAGAATTCAAGATCCCAATGGATCTGGGTGTTTTTCTCTCTCAGAGTTGATTTTCCTGAAAGTAAGGTTTAAGTAAAAATTCTCTTCCTCTCCTTCTTATAGGAGTTTCCTTCCCCTCCCCTTCCCATGTGAATCTTTATGTGAGAATGATTACTCTATTTGATCTTTCTTTTCCCCCTATTTACACATTACCTTTTCCCCACATGTTAGTATACATAGATTGATATAAATGTAGTCCTTATAGAAGAGAGTTTGAGTAAAAGAAGAAGATAACATTTTTCTCCTTTTCCCTTTCCTTCATATTTACCTTTACAGGTATTCCATGCTCTTTGTTTTTCAGTGTCGAACTTTCCACAGAGCTCTGGTCTTTTCTTTGCAAAAACTTGGAAATCTTCTATTTTGTTGAATGCCCATACTTTCCCTTTGAAGTATATAGTCAGTTTTGCTGGATAGCTGATTCTTGGTTGAAGACCCAGCTCTCTTGCCTTTCTGAAGATCATGTTCCATGCCTTACGATCATTCAGAGTAGAACTTGCAAGGTCTTGTGTGACCCTGATTGGCATTCCTTTATATCTAAATTGTCTTTTTCTGGCTTTTTATAGGATTTTTTCTTTTGTTTGAGAGCTTTGGAATTTTGCAATTACATTCCTGGGAGTTGTCTTTTGGGGGTTTAGTGTAGAGGGTGTTCTGTGAGCTCTGTCAGTGGCTGTATTGCCAACTTGTTCTAGAATCTCTGGGCAATTTTCTTTGATTAAATCTTCTATTACGATGTCGAGTTCTCTGTTTATTTCTGGCTTTTCTGGAAGTCCAATTATTCTTAAATTATCTCTTCTCCCTCTATTTTCCAAATCTGTCACCTTGTCAGTGAGATATTTTATGTTCTCTTCTAATTTCTTGGTCTTTTGGCTTTGTTTTATTAGTTCTTGCTTTAAAGCCTGGTTTTCCTTTTCAGTTTGGTCAAACTGATTTTTTAGATGCGTGAATTTCTTTTGCATTATTTCCCATTTTTCCTCCAAAAAGGCTTCCATCTTTTTGATCATTTCTGATTCATATTCTTCATGGGTTTGTGGAGAGTTTCCATTTCCTTTGGAAGGTTTCAGAGCATTTGCTTGTGTTTCCTCTTCTATCTCCTCTGTGTTTTGTATTTTTGCTCCATAAAATGTGTCCAAAGTCACCCCCTTCTTCTTGTTTTTTTTTTGGAATTTTGGGTTTTTTGTGCTTCTGTGGAGTTTGCCATCTCTATCTGAGTGGGGAGGATTAGCTTTTCTTATCTCTGTCTGGTGTTCAGAGGTTTTAGCCCTAGGCAGATTATCCATTCTTTGGCTTGGCCCTTGTTTCTGTGCCTCAGCTGGCGGGAAGAGCCAGCACTCTGAGGGGGGAGGGGCTGTGGCTTCCAGGATGTCTGAGGGCTGGTAATGGGATTAACCTCAGACTGAGTATGCCCTCAGGCAAGGACCTTTAGTGAGACCCAGATGGAAGGTTCTGGTCAGGGGGCTACAGGCTCCCCCTGTCACTCTCTGCCTCCCTGCTGTCTGGGTGCCCCCGCGACTGGCTCAGGTTGTTTTCAGGGGGTGGCCCTCAGAACAGCTGGCTCCTGAGGCCCCCCTGCCTGCCCTGAGGTTCCTGCTGCTGCCTCGGACTCAGCACTCTGGGTTGGGGGGGATGGGTCCTGGGACCTTCCCTTTGCCTTCCCCTTAGATCCGAGTGATTTTGGGCTCCGACTCTTAGGGGGGGCATACCTTTTGAATCAGGTCCAGGAAGAGTTTTTCCGGGGTCTATTCTGCTGTTTGTTTTGAATTTCGATGCCCTAGGAGCATTCCATTTGAGATCGGTAAGGAAGGGTTTCTGGAGCTCCGAACTTTAGCTTTCTCTAAGCTGCCATCTTGACCAGAAGTCTATTTCCTTACCTTTTAATCTGGTAATTTATATTTTCATTAATACTCTCCCATTCAATTTTCATTGACTTTTTTGTCATAAAGGTGGGCAAAATATCTCCTTAAAATAGCTTTTTATATTCCTAAGATTTTCATTAACCCATTTCATTATTCATACTCAAAATATTGTTTGTTTTTTTCACTTTTTAAAAATCAAATTAGTCAATAGTTTATCACTTCATATGGCTTGCCAAGATTGTTTATGATCATTATGTCATTTCTTATGGCACAATGATATTCTAATATAAGTATATATTATAACTTTTGTTAGCCATTCCCCACTTGATGGATATCTCTTCAGTTTCTATTTTTTCCATTACAAATGAGAGTTATTATAAGTATTTCTGTACAAAAGGCCTTTCCTCCCTACCTTTGATCTCTTTAAGATATTGTCCTAGTAGTTATATTGCTAAGTCAAAGGATATCTACAGTTTGATATTTCTTTGGGCATTATTCGAAATTGATCTTCAGAATGTTTGTATAAACTCACTGCTCTATCAATAATATGTTAATGTCCCAGTTTTCCCATAACCTCACCCCAACATTTTTCATTTTTCTTTTTTCATATATTAGCCAGGCTATTAAGTATGAGATAATACCTCAGGGTTGCTTAAATTTGCAACTTCTATTAATTTCTCCGATTAAAAGTGATTTGGTACATTTTTTTCAGATAATTAAAAATGGTTTTAATTTCTTCATCTGACAATTGCTCGTTCATATCTTTTGTCCATTTGTCCATTGAGGAATGCTTTGCATTCTTCTAAATTTGACTTGGTTCTCTATGTATTTGAAAAATGAGGCCTTTGCCAGAGATTTGCTATACAGTTTTTTTTGTTTGTTTGTTTGTTTGCTGTCTCATTTGCCCTCTAATCTTAGTTGATTTAGTTTTGTTTGTGCAAAAAATTTAATTTAATGTAGTCAGAGTTATCTAACTTACATGTCATTAAGGTCTTATTTTAAAGTTGGTTAGAGGGGAATTTTGGGAGAGTGCAGTTAGTTCTTGGCCTATAGTCTGCCATCTTGGCTCCTAAATGATTAATTTTAAGGTATGATTATTCATCATAATTAGGATAATTGGAACAAAATTGGAACTGAAAGAGACATTAGAGGACACCTAGACCAATTCCCTAATTTTACAAATTTAAAAAAAAACAACTGAAGTCTCAGTGGGTTAGATGATTCACCTAAGCACTTTGAGAAGAAAATTAGCATGCATAAGATATGACAACCATAAATAATATTACAAAAATAAGTATTTTCTAATAGAAAACAATTGCTAATTAAGTAGAAATCTTTTAAAATCAGTTATCTGAGCATAGGCAGCTAACAAAATAAATATCAACATGAATACTGAATTTGAAGAAAGACTAAAAAAGCAAACTATCTTTTAAAATTATTCTGAGCTGGTTTAATTAAACAAGTTATTAATGGCAGCATAGGAAAAATGAACAATAGAATATACATTGACCTACTCATTTACTTTATCCTAAAGAAGTTAAATGATATAAAACAATTATTATCATTTTAAAAGGCTAAAAGAACCTAGAAATTACCTTAGACACCAAGTATTTTGTCTCCGTGAAGATAGATTTAACAGTCAGAAATAATATTGGTTTGGAATATAAATCTTAAGGTCCTAGATGGTGGAAGATTAAAAGAAGTATTGCCTCATAAAGTAATGAGAATCAGTGAAGGAAAATGAATTTATAGAAAGTTTGATGTGATATATAATTTATCAAATTATAAAACAAGTACTTAAAATGAAAAAGGAATAATGAAAACAAAAGAAAAATGGAAAACATGTCACCATTATTATAACAAACATTTTTATAAGAACTGAGAATAGGCCATTATAATTTTTATATCATAGTCCTTCATAATGTACACGTGACTAAACTAAATGTAGATGGAAAGAGAAATTGAATGACACAAAGTATGCAAAAATGATGTTTATACTGGTAATAATATCATTTTGAAGTTTTTGAGGTACTAATTTTCAAATCCTCTGAAATAGGGAATATACATACATATATGTAAAATAATCCTATAACAAAATATACCCAAATTATAATAATTTTGTGTGCTATGTAGGCATACCTTTATAAATACAAAGATAGGCACATTCCTGAGTATCATTGTTTGAGAAAGGAGCAGACATTCTCTCATACACACCCACAGACACCCAATTTATAGCCAACCACAATTCTATATGCACAAAATAAACTGAAAGTTGGAGAAAACACAATATTCAATGTTTATTGCTTGTTTATTTAATTTTTTCATGGAACTTAGTAATTTAAAATATATCCTTAGATATTCTAACATGGTATCTTCAATGCATATGCTAATATATAATATTTATATTAAAGTAACATCAGACACAACAATTCTCTGATCCTTAATATTAAGTAAAACATAAATCAGAATGTTTTCCAATTTTGTGGGGGATATCCAAGAAAAAGTTAAAAGGAAAAGAAATTTTTTGAATGGCAAGGAACCAGATCTAGAAACATTATAGAACATTATAATTGAGAACTAAAATCACTAAAATATAATCACTTACCCAGTTTACCTAGGCAAATGAAAAAAGAAATTACTATCCAGAGTATGATGCACAGGTACAAGAATAGGTAGCATAATTGGTCCATTACTACATTCATCTTGTATAGATATTGTATATAGATAATGAACTAGATCTCAAATAAGGAAATGAAAGTAATATGGATTATATCTGGGAAAAGGAATTTAATGTTAATGGCCTAAGTTCCTCTCTGAAATAACTCTTTTTAATTCATATGCATATATATGTATTCAGTTCAGTTTTATAAATGCTCATTAAATGCCTCCTAGGTGCTTGCCACTGGAGAAATAGAGACAGAATAAAAAACAATACCTTTACTAAAGAAATTTCCATTCTATTATGTTCTATATATTTTTTGCAATTTCTTGAATACTAAGATCTCAGAAGAACCCAAATTGCCAGTGAACTGAAGGGCAATGGAAGTTTACATGATTGTTGAGTATATTCTATAGTATTCTATGAATGATGACTTCAATACAATAAAAAGATATCACTGTGGACATGTATAAACAGAAAAAGATTTGAAAAGATCCTACAGTAAGAGAGGATCAAATGACAATAGTTCATGTTATTACTCCCAGATTTTAAGATCCAGACTCAGATCTCATCTGTAACTGTGCATGTCCACATTCAGAAGTCATTTAATCTCTCAGAGATCTAGACATAAACAAACAAATAAGTGAATGAATGAATGATAGATAGATAGATAGATAGATAGATAGATAGATAGATAGATAGATAGATAGATAGTGGAGAAAGCCATTCATTAAAGAAAATTCTTCATGCTATTCTTCCCTATAACAATACAATAGCAAGTCCCATTCTTAGTACTACATAGAATGAGAATTCATGAAAAGAACAGATATAAATTTGCACTATATATGAAACTTTCACATCGATGAAACTATGGGTTCATTAACAGATAAGAGATGATGAAAATGACAGTGACAGTGATGATAATAATCTCTCTAATGGTCTCTTCTGATCTTCCTATTTGTTTAAAATGGCTCCTCATTCATTGTCAATGGTACTTCAAGTTTTGGAAAAAGTAACCTTGTTTGTGTTTTTCCTCATCTATAAAATGGGTTAATAGCAACTTCTCTCTCAGAGTTGTTCTATAGATCAGTTGAGTTAACATATTTCAAGTGCTTTGAAAGCCTTGAAGTCCTATTTAAATACATACATACATATATATATATATATATATATATATATATATATATATATATATAACCTTCTTGTTTATGTACATGCCATCTCCTCCGATAAATTATGAGCTCCTTGAAAGCAAGGGTGGTATAATCTGTGCCACTGTATATCATGCACCTTGCAAACAACTCAGCTCTACCTTACTATATATTCTCTAATAGAAGAGACACAGAATGCTTTGTGTCATCAGTATCCAGCACAGAATCTTCATAATTAATAATCATGATCACAATCATAGCAAACAAAAATTCAGATTGGAAGTTTATATAGCACTTATCTATTCTATCAATTACATATTTGATTATTTCAGTGTCCTTCATATCCTAGACTTCTTTTTTAGTTTTCAGAATCCTACTAGAAATTTAAACTAATATAGTGCCTAACCCAACACTTGATTCAATTATCTTGATTTTTGGATGGCCTATATATTACAACTGCAGTTGCTTATTTCCTTATAAAAATCTAGTTCTGTTTACTAATGCTGTTTTCATTGTCATCTGAGCAAGTGGTTAATCTTTTTCATTAGCTTTCTGGCTTGAAATGCTCAAATTGAAGTCCATTTGTGTTATCAAATGAGAGCTCCTAAAATATTTTTTACCAAACATTGTTAAGCTTTAGTCAAGCATGACAAATGTTTCTTTCTTTCTGTTTCAAAAGTCTTTGAAGTGTTTCAAAATTTGTAATGCTTCACTTCAGCAAAACTCAAAAAGCCAAAGTGTTGTTTGCCCAGTTAATCACACCACCAGAGATTCAGGAGATGGACCTAGAAAGAATAAGTTTCTCATAGATTATTAACCTGCAGGCAACAGAATTTTGATTCTCCCCCTGTCACTGCCTAATTTTTATTCTCTAACAGAATTCCTCCAGCCTAAAGTCGCCACGTCTCCCACGTGAATTCAGAAGGTTTGTGGCAATGCTATACAAGTATAATAGAAGAGAATACTCATTTCCCCTTATTTAATGTTTCTTTTTTTTTTCTCTTTCATAAGTACTGCTTTTCATTTTCAGCTCTCACTGTCAAAGTCAAGGAAAAAAAAAAAAGAACGAACAGGAGGAACTAGACATTCTTCCCCCATCAAGTAAGTCAGGATGCCATGCAGTCAAACAGTTTTTACTTAGTGAAAGTCTTCATCTGGATTTCCTTGTATTCCAAAAGAGAAAACCTCAGCTGAATCCTTTCATTTGCTTACAGAATTGCTACACTTTCAGCCCTGATATCACCCTCTGATATTATCTTAAAATCCCTTTGTTTTCTGCAATACAATCTCTTTTCCCTTGTAAATTCTGACAGGCCAAGATACACCCTGACTGTCATTATAGCCTCCTTCTGTCTCCTAGGTTTGTCTTTTAAATGAAGCATGCTGAGTTTTCTGATGTACCTAGGGAAAGAAAAAAACGTGAAGCATCCTATTTTGATTCAAGGTCAGGACAGTGGTTCAAAAACAAGTAGGGAAAACAATTTCTGAAACATAAAACAATCCAGATTCCCAAGTCTCTGATTGAAGCTCTCACAGTGAACAAACTCTTCCTCTTTATCATTAAATATGGACTATATTATAACTTGTTGACCAAATGTACAAGATAAAATGAATCTTATAATAATTACTTTTATGTAAAATATTCTGAGACATGAGATGAAGGTTGAGACATACATTTTTCAACATAGTCAATGTGTGGCTTTGTTTTGCTTATTGTTACAAATATTTTAATTTCTTCATTTTTAATGAGTGAGGATTTTGAGAGAGAAAGACTCATAAGGGTGATGCCAAAAAAAAATGAGGAATATTAATTAAGAAAGTTTGTGGATTGTCCAAAGGACCCTTAATTCTGACCTATGGACTGGCCAGTCATCAGGTAAAAAAAAATTGGGAATCAAAATTTAGAAGCCCCCCAAATTTTAAACAATCATTTTAAAAGATGACTAAATGTTAAAATGTGTTACATTTATATTTTGAGAATATTTTCACTTTAGAAAACAAGAATAATTAGCTAAATTAAGAAACTTCTAAATGGCACATTTTCTCCCCAACCATGGTTGAATTGATGAAGTATTTGGTTCTGCTTCTTCTGGACCCCAAACTTACTAGCTGTGACTCTTCAGTTGAATCAGAAAGTGAGAGTAACTAATTGAAAGAAAATGGAAAACATTATCTGATAAGATCGTAAATGAAATTATTTCAATCTTTTTTAATATTAAAAATCTTGAGCAAATATACTAATATTCTACTTTTTTAAATATCCATTTTGGTACAAAACTTCAAATCTACTTCATTTTAGATCTTGTGTATTAATTTGATGTGAAATACAGCATAGATCATAGAAAGCCACTATGTCATAAAAAGCAGTAATACACATCATGGGAACTCATTTCTCTGCTGCTGTAAGTCATATACACCCTTATCACCTATTAGATGGTCTTCATAGGTTTCTGTGGATAAGAATGTTCATCAGGAAGTAGACAAATTTCATGTGATGAGAATCCCTAAATGGAGATTCACTGGTCCTCAGATGAAAGACATGCAATATTTTAAAGCCATAACTTGGATAGAACCTTAAGATCCTGGGCTCTTGTTACTCAGCCTTCAAGAACTAAGTTTTTCCATGATATTATGTTAAAAAATTATACTAAGGCATAACTTACATATCTGAAATTCCATAAATTTAAAAAGAAAATCTCATTGAGCAAAAAGATTCATTCTCTTTGCTGGGTTGGGTATCAGCAATTAAGGGATGATTAAGCTTAACTATTTCATTGTTGCAAATGTATTCTGGTATTCTGAGGTATATAAAGTCTAGCAATTATAGTATCATATAAATAGGATAATTTTATTTTTTTTAATTTGTTTTTTTTGAAGTACCAGCTTCTAATCTTATTTATTAAATCAATAGTTCTTTGACTTTCAATTTTATTAATTTCTCCTTTGATTTTTAGGATCTCTAATTTAGTCTTTGTCAGAGGGTTTTTAATTTATTCATTTTCTAGTTTTTTAATTTGCATTCCCAATTCATTGACCTCTGCCCTCCCTAATTTGTTAATATATGAACTAAATGATATAAATTTCCCCCTGAGTACTGCTTTGGCTGCATCCCATAGATTTTGAAAGGATGTCTCATCATTGTCATTTTCTTCAATGACATTATTAATTGTTTCTATGATCTGTTCTTTAACTAAGTGATTCTAGAGAATCTTATTGTTTAATTTCCAATTAATTTTTGATTTGTCTCTTCATGTACCCTTATTAATTATTATTTTCATTGCATTGTGATCTGAGAAGGTTGCATTTATTATTTCTGCACTTGTTTGCAATGTTTTTATGCCCTAGGAAGGACATGGTCAATCTTTGTGAATGTACCACGTGCTACTGAAAAGAAGGTTTGTTCTTTTTTGTCCCTATTTTATTTTTCTCCACATATCTACTAACTCTAATTTTTCCAAGATTTCATACACTTCTCTTACCTCTTTCTATATTTATTTTTTGGTTTGATTTATCTAGTTCTGATAGATGACATTTCAGGTCTCCCACTAGTATAGTTTTTTCCAATCTATTTCATCCTTGAGCTCCACAAGTTTCTCCTTTAGAAATCTGGATGCTATGCCATTTGGTGCATACATGTTGAGTGATGATATTTCCTCATTGTCTATATTGCCTTTTATCAGGATGTAATTACCTTCCCTATCTCTTTTAACAATTTTCTAAATCTTCTGTTTTGTGAATGAGGTGCTTAATATTTTCCTCAATTTTTTTCATTCTTTTGATTTTGCTTTATATTGTCCTGCTGTCTTTTGAAGTCATTTGATTCTAGTTGTTGTATTCTGGTTCTTAAAGACTGGATTTCATCCCTGATTTCTTTGGTTATTCTTCTCCTTCTGGTCTAATTTTCTTTGGAGCTCATCTTTCATCCTCTTTGCCTCATCTTTCATCTCCTTTGCCTCATTTTCAAGGTGGTTGATTTTGGCTTTCAAGAGGCTGTTTTCTTGTTTCAGTTCAAGTGCCTCTGTTCCCAAATAACTTTGCTTTGTTTTTAAGTTATTTTCCCAATTTTCTTCAGCCTCTTTTAATTGTATTTTGAATTGCATTTTGAGTTCTTCCAGATCCTCTATCCAATTTGCTGGGCTTTCTATTGTTTTGCTTGGTGTTCCCTCATCCTCCTCTGTTCTATTTGCTCTTTGTTCATTCCCTGTATTGCAGCTGTCGATTGTATTTTTTTTCCTTTTTCTGTTGTTTGCTCATATTTACCCCTTCTTTACTGCCTGAAGTTGCCTGAGCTCTTGTTCCTCTCATTTTTTTTTGTTTTGGGGTTTTCTGTCAGTATCCACTCTTAGAGTTTTGTCAGGAGATCTCTCAGTGCAGTCTGTATGGGAGGGGTGTTGGAGCTTGAGTTTCCCTGCCCTCTAAAGGCTTTGATGGGATTAAGTCCAGCTGGGTTGAGCTGGATGTTCCCTGAGGCCAAAATCTCGGGAAGGGGGGGGGGCAATATGGAGTGTCTTAGCTGCTGCAACTAGGCTGCCTCTGAGCTCTGTGCTACTTTTCTAACTGCTTCCCTACTGCCTGTGGTCAACCCTCTGGTCCTGGCACAGCTTTGCTGCAAAGTACTCAATACTAGCACCCTTGCCTGCCCAGAGGTTCCAGCTGCTACTGGAGGCTTAGGTAGGGGAGGGGCCTGGGCCCTTCATTATTCTTTCCCCTTAAACCCAAGTGTTCTCGAATTCAGGCTTTTGGAGGGTGTACCTTTTAAGTTGAGTCCAGCAGGAGGGTTCCTTGGCTCTGTGTTGTTGTTAGGTGTGATTTTCAGTCCCCTAGGAGCATTTAGTTTATAATTCATATGGAAGGGTTTTCAGAGGCCTGAACTTTTGCTGCCTCTATGCCACCATCTTGACTCCACACTATAAATAGGATAATTTTAAAGAGAACAAATTCTAATAGGAACTCAGAAAGGAAAAGACCCTGATGATGTACCACAATCCACACACCTGAGTCCCTTTTAGCATTTTAGCTTCAAAGGATCCAGAGATTCTACAAAAATACCTAACATTTTGCAAATTCCTTTAAGGCTTGCAAAGTATTTTCCTAATAATTCATTTAGTGCTCACAATAATAATACTAAGGTTTTTGTTTATTATTAAATAGTATTTATTATTATTATAAAATAATACATTTTATTATTGCTATTTCCTTTTTACTAGTACCATGTATTATTTCCAATTGTATTGAGAATATTTTTATCCTTTATAGATGAAACTTTCACACAAGGGAAGGGAAACATTCATTTATACAGAGCTTACTATGTAGTAGGTGCTCTGATAAACACAATAAATATAATTTCATTTGATCTTCAAAATAATTATGGGAAATAGAAACTGTTATTATTTCTAGTTTACAAATGTCTTAAAAAGCAAAAAGAGGTTATGTGAAATGTCCAGAATCATACAGTGGGTAAGGGTCTGAGGTCACATTTCAACTTGGCACTTCCTTACTCATGGCCCAGTGCTTTGTTCTCTGAGCCACCTAAATGTCTACAGAGGACAATAGAATTATAGAATTACAGATTGAATGGAAGAAATCATCAGATCCAATCTCCTTATTTTATATATAAAGAAACTAAAGTTAAGAGAGGTTAAGTGACTTGCCCAGTGTCACACAACTATTAAGTATAATAAAAGAGCATTTAAACTGAGTTTGAGTCAGAAGTAACACCAATCCAAATTCTCCATCCACTGTGCCTCCTCATATCCTTAAAGATAGAACTTCATTCCAAAAAATGAAAGAGAACCCTAGAGAGGCTGGTAGATGGAAAGCCATTTGTGAGAAATGGGATGAAGGTCAATCTGCCTGGACCATAAGAATCATGAAGAGGTTGTGCACCATTTCAGCTGTCTCTGACTCTTCATGACCCCATTTGGGTTTTCTTAGTAAAGATAATAGAATGGCTTAGCTATTTCCTTTTCCAGTTAATTTTAAAATAAGGAATGGAGGAAAATAGGGTTAAATGACTTGCCTGGTAAATGTCCAAGGTTGGATTTGAACTCAAGAAGACTTTTCCTAACTCTCAGGTATTCTATATACAGAGTCAACTATTATTCATGAAGGGGAATGATATGTAATAAATCTGGGAAAGCAGAAAGAGATCAGATGGTAAAAGCCTTTAAATGACAGAAAGAGGAGTTTGTAGGTGACCTCATTAAAACTGGACTTTTAGATGGAGTTTCTACTTTGAGTTATAGCATCCTTCTGAGACTACCTGAAATCTCAGTCCATTCCTTGTGGCAGAAGTTCCAAAATGAAAGTGCCTCCAGATTCTCTGCCTGTTATTTAGTGAATCAATTATCAAGTTCATTGTCTTTGGCCTGAACGAAAGGAAATGACAATACCATGGTGCCTAGAACTCTTTGGTTCAAATTATTGCTCTATCTGGGGGACTTCTGTGATTTAGAAGAGTCTCAGTTTCACAGGCACTTTGTAGATGTTTTATATGCTATATTCAAAGTATTATTTACTATTTTTATGCTTATTGTGAAAAGAGTCAAGAACTAGGAAATTGAAGATTTGGAGTTCATTCCCAGCTATGCCACTTTTAATCTGTGCGGTCAAGGGAAAGTCATTTGGAATCTTTGAATTTTCATTCCTTCATTTAACACGATTAGGGCTTTAGATTCAATGATTTCTGAAGTCCTTTCTAGCTTTCACTCTATGACTAAGAGTAAATATTATAGAAGTAGTTGTGTATATGGATCTTCTTCTGTGGAGAGTCAACTCCATTATGCCAAGATCAGTGAATACTATCTAAGAGAGGCTAACTCATCAATGTGTTCTAATTAGTTACGTCCACATTTCCCTTGACTACCAGTTGGTGCTTCCCCAGAGAGGTACAGAACTGAAAGATAAACGGTCATTTACTCAGAACCTTAGAAAACATGGAATTTGCTCCATTCTTCTATCCAGTAGAGAATGGACAAGCCAAGAAAGTGGGGGGGGGGTCAATTAATCAAGAAATCAACAATACTTTTAACTGATTAATTAATTTAGAATATTTTTCCATGATTGCATGATTCATACTCTTTCCCTCCCTCCTTTCTCTGCCCCTCCTGGAACCAATGAGCAATTTCACTGGGTCAACAAACATTTATTAAGTAACTACAAGGGGATATATACTTTGCTAGGTACTAGAGTCTGAGCTATGCCCAGCTCCTGATCTAGATAGTGGCTTTTAATGCTACTGAGGAAACCCAGCAGTGAAATGACTTCTTCAAGGTGACATAAATAGGAGTCAGGGAACAAGGACTAAAACCCATGTCTTTTACTCCCAAATATCTAGAGCTCTTTCCCTTTGGCAACACAAATTCATGGAAATAAAAGAAAAACCTATTTTCCACAAATTTGGCAGTCATTTCCTGATGAAGTGTTAACCACAAAATGTACCAGTTGAAATATGGGGTTTTGAATAGAAAAGGTTCTATGTATATTAGGTAAGTCCTCCCACTTTGCCAAATTATATTCCCCTTTTGAGTTTGACTTTGCAGTTTCCATCAAAAAGAAAGTGCTTCAAAACTATCCAGAAAAAAAATTTAAATTATACCAAATTGATTGTATTATTTTCTGGTTATTTTTTTCCTTTGAGAGCCACATGAAAAGTCACTTACTTTAAAAAACCCATATAAATTCTCCCGAAAAGGAGAATGAAAGAATTTACACTTTTTTTTTTCCTGGAATGGTGCTCTATTATCCTTTCATGGTATGGATTACATATAGTCCCAGATCCCCTGGGTTGAGAAAAAGATCCAGTAAACACAGGAGAAACTGACCAAATTGTTCATGTAAGTGAGGCATGACCTGACATTTTCTCCCTTCTAGGCCAGGTTCTATTTATTGTAATCTATCTATCCTCAGGCTTCCATCTAGTTCAAGAACTTCTTTGTGGATGACAAAGCAAAATGAAATTTAATGTTTACCATAAAAATCCCTCACAGGTTTATGGATCACATTCAAATGTATCCATATTACTCTATATTTTATTGTTTGGGGCAAAGGGAATGCAGTCATTAAAATTAACCAACTTAAACCTTTGTAGAAAGCAGGCAAGGTACACCTAAATCATAAAGTAATAAGTAGTCATCATCATTTACTTACACAACTCATCACCTCATTTTGAGAACTATCTCTGTGATCAGGCAAATATTCCTTTTCTCCACTTAATGGCAATATAGCTGTTCCAGCTTTATAAAGAGAGGCATGATGGAGAGAGAGAGAGAGAGAGAGAGAGAGAGAGAGAGAGAGAGAGAGAGAGAGAGAGAGAGAGAGAGAGAGAGAGAAAGAGAGAGAGAGAGAGAGAGAGAGTGCCACCCTATCCATCAGAACAAACAGTATTCAAGTCTACCTTTATCCTAAGAATTCTGAATTTGGAATCTCTGAAGTTTTAATTGATGTCATGTAATAGGTTGATATATATATTTCAATCATTATAGTTGGCTTGCTTTATAATTTTATATATTATCTATGCAAAATACATAAATCACTATATTTTTATTCTATGCATTTGAAAATATTATACTTAGAAATAGTCCATAGGCTTTACCATATGACTTATGATTTAAACAAGATTAAAAGCCCATATTTGCAGTGTAATCAAGGGCAAGTCAATTAATCATTCAAATTCTCCAGGCATCTCTATGAGAATATCAGTTGTGGATTTGCATAAATGGGAACAATTTCTATATGGTAGTTTTTTACATTAATGAAAAGTCTAGACATCAGTATAACACTGGACAGAAAGCCCAGAAACATAACAGTTTCAAGCCCACCTGTGATACATGCTGGCTATAAATGTGGACAAACCATTTAGCCTCTGAGTGCTATCAAAGTAACTCTCTCTGACTTTAAGTTTCAGAAAATGCAGGAACTTGCATTCTAGGGAGAGTGTTTTTCTGCATGCCAGACAAACACATAGGAAAGGCGTCATGAAGTAGATCTAAAAGACTTGGAAAAATAAAGAATACTTAAAAACATTTGTATGATCTACCCCCCTCCCAATATATATTACTTCTTCCTTGAGTACACAAAATTCCAGACTAAGGGCAGAAGAGGATTTCTTGAAATTAATATAGTGGTGCCCCATAGTCACACATTCCCATGAAAAGTAAGGAAAAAGGGAAATGAATGAAGTAGGAGGTGTACAATACATTATATTTTTTTATTAAATCCATACATGATTTTCTATAGATATTGACAGGCTATGAAACCAGAGCCTGCCAAACTGAGATGACCAGACTTCTTTACTGGTAATTTTCCATTATCACCACATAAAGATCCAGGAATTTATCTTCTAAAGACCATGGCATTGTGAGATCTTGGCCTTTCCCCTAGGTTTTCTGCACAATCCAGGTTATTACAGAAATCAGAATTATTTTACTATAGCTTGGGGAAATGGCAGGATACAAGACACATATAATGTGTGACTAAAAAGGAATTAAATGGCTTTCATAGCCCCAAAGCAGTCCCATTCCTCCACAGTCATAACTCATACAAGCAAGTATCTTACAGGTGCACAACCTTGTGACTTAAACTAGCTTGATATAGCTTAGTGCATCCTTGAGGTTATTTTAAGGCTATATTTGGATATCTCCTGAGATGACTTGTGTACTCCTTTAACCCTCATCCTAGAAGTTGCTCATTTTTTTTTAATCTTTTAAGTCCACTCTTCAGTGCTTTATTGAAACAATGGTTCCATTACAGTCTCCACTTCAGCTTGGTATCCTGGCATCCACAACCCTTTCCAGATTCTGCCTACACGTATTTTATCTAGTTTTGCTTCTTTTGATCCCTTTTGACTTTCTGAATGATTCATTTTACTCAGAGTCTTTCAAATCTTACTTTAATGATTGTTTCCTCTGGTCCTTCATTTTCCATGTTGTTGTTTTAAATTTATCTAATAAATTTCTTTTTACCCATTATTCCCTGATCCCAATTAAGTTCGAGAGACCCAAATATAGTTTTTCCCATGGTGCAAAAAATATAAAGCATGGCTCCCATTCATTTTGGGGTAGCAACAGCAAAAAACTCAAGGAAAGGGTAAAGCCACTTTTTTTAAACTTATACTTTTTTCTCTTAGCAAGAATTCTAAGACAGAAGGGCAAGGGCTAAGCAAATAGAATTAAGTGACTCATTCAGAGTCACACAGCTAGGAAGTGTCTAAAGTCATATTTGAACCCAAATCCTTCCAACTCTAGGCCAGATGCTTGATCCACTGTGCCATCTAGCTTTGAAGCTTTTGAAGTCACTTTGAAAAAAGACAAATCCTTTGGGGACTGAAGAGAAGGACCTGAGAAGAGCTTACCTGAGATGTGATTCCAGAGTTTACTTAATTAGTATATCTAAATAAGTTTATTAAGCATTAGTTTATATCTAACTAATTAGGTGCTAAACTCAATCGTTTCTATGCTCCCAAAGGATTAAAAGCAGTCTGACACATTGCTAAATTTCAGTTCCCTGTGACAAATCCCCAGTTACCTTAGGGAGTCAATACTAAACATACCATCAACTCAATTTGGGGTAGCAGTTATAGCAGCAGAGACACCAGAATGGATGGAGTTTGGAGCCATTTCATGGTAGGTCTCTCTAGACCTCATTGTTTCATCTGTCAAATGAGAGGGTGGTAGCAGATGGCCTCGGAGATTCTTTCCAACTCTGGTTCTATGATCTTGCTGTCTTCTTTGTTCTTAATCTCATAACATCAATATTTCTGAAGCTAAGTCTTAGGAATAGGGTCTATACCATTGATTTGATGAGGAATTCCCCCTACCAATACAGATAACCACTCTGAAAATTATAGTATTAATTACCTAGAACACTAAAAAATTAAGAGATTCACTAGGGTCACATAATCAGTCATTGTCAGAGGTGTGATTTGAACTCAGGTTTTTCTAGCTTTCAGGACAGCTGCCTACCCACAATAACTTGTAGCTTCTAATATAAAAACCTCCTGTATTTCATACATGTTTGTACACACATATATATATATACACATATATAAGTACATATATGTATACCCATACCTACATATATATACACATATATATATATATATATACATAGTAGATATTAAAGGTAGCCAAGTTATGTTAGATATTAGGTAGATATTAGAAGAGTCAAGTTATATTATAATACAATGGGACATATAATCCAGTATCCAATGGGACATATAATCCAGTATGCATATTTTGATAAAATACAACACCCATTCCTATTAAAAATACTAGAAAGTATAGGAATAGAAGGGTCTTTGTAAAAATAATAAACAGTATATATCTAAAACCATCAACTAACATCATCTGCAATGGGAACAAACTAGATGCATTCCCAAGAAGATCAGGAGTGAAACAAGGATGCCAATTATCACCTCTATTAATTAACATTGTACTATAAACATTAGCAGTTGCAATTAGAGAAGAAAAAAAATTGAAGGCCAATAGTCATGGAGGAGACCAAGTTATCTCTCTTCGCAGATATGATGGTCTACTTAATGAATCCTAGAGAATCAACTAAAAAGCTAGTCGAAATAATCAACAACTTTAACAAAGTTGCAGGATACAAAATAAATCCGCATAAGTCATCAACATTTCTATATATCTCCAACACAGCTCAGCAGCAAAAAGTAGAAAGAGAAACCCCATTCAAAATCACCTTAGACAAAATAAAATACTTAGGAATCTATCTCCTGAGACAAACACAGGAACTATATGAACATAACTACAAAACACTCTCCACACAACTAAAACTAGACTTGAGCAATTGGAAAAACATTAACTGCCCATGGGTAGGGTTAGCCAATATAATAAAAATGACCATCCTACCCAAACTTATTTATCTATTTAGTGCCATACCCATTGAACTTCCAAAGAACTTTTATTGATCTAGAATATATCATAACAAAGTTCATTTGGAAGAATAAAGGATCAAGGATATACAGGGAAATCATGAAAAAAAAATGCAAAGTAAGAGGTATCCTTACAGTCCCAGATCTCAAACTATATTATAAAGTAGTGGTGATCAAAACAATTTGGTACTGCCTAAGAGACAGAAAGGAGGATCAGTGGTATAGACTTGGGGTAAGTGACCTCAGCAAGACAATATATGACAAACCTAAAGACCCTAGCTTCTGGGACAAAAAACCACTATTTGACAAAAATTTTTGGGAAAACTGGAAGACAGTGTGGGAGAGATTAGGTTTGGATCACCATCTCACACCCTACACCAAGATAAACTCAGAATGGGTGAATGACTTGAACATATAGAAGGAAACTATAAGTAAATTAGGTGAACACAGAATAGTATACTTGTCAGATCTTTGGGAAAATAAAGACTTTAAAACCAAACACGACATTGAAAGAATCACAAAATGAAAATAAACAATTTTGATTACATCAAATTAAAAAGTTTTTGCACAAACAAAACCAATGAAACCAAAATGAGAAGGGAAGCAACAACCTGGGAAGCAATTTTCATAACATAAACCTCTGGCAAAGGTCTAATTACTCACCCTTATAAAGAGCTAAATTAATTGTACAAAAAATCAAGCCATTCTCCAATCGATAAATGGGCAAGGGACATGAACAGGCAATTTTCAGCCAAAGGAACCAAAACTATTAATAAGCACATGAAAAAGTGCTCTAAATCTCTTATAATGAGAGAGATGCAAATCCAAACAACTCTGAGGTATCACCTGAAGCCTAGCAGATTGGCTAACATGATAGTAAAGGAAAGTAGTGAATGCTGGAGGGGATGCAGAAAAGTAGGGACATTAATTCATTGCTGGTGGAGTTGTGAATTGATCCAACCATTCTGGAGGGCAATTTGAATCTATGCACAAAGAGCAACAAACAAGTCTGCTCTTTGTTCCAGCCATGGCACTGCTGAGTTTGTACCCCAAGGAGATAATAAGGAAAAAGGCTTGTACAAGAATATTCATAACTGTGCTCTTTGTGGTGGCAAAAAATTGGAAAATGAGGGGATGCCCTTCAATTGGAGAATGGCTGAACCAATTGTGGTATATGTTGGTGATGGAATACTATTGTGCAAAAAGGAATAATAAAGAGGAGGAATTCCATGGAGACTGGAACAACCTCCAAGAAGTGATTTAGAGTGAGAGGAACAGAACCAAGAAAGCATTGTACACAGAGACTGAAACACTGTGGTACGAGAAAACGTAATGGACTTCTCCATTAGTGTCAATACAATGTTCCTGAACATTCTGCAGGGATGTAGGAGAAAAAAACACTATCCACAAGCAGAGGACATATTGTCGGAGTAAAAACACCAAAGAAAAGCAACTGCTTTGCTACAGGGGTGGAAGGGATATGAATGAGGAGAGACTCTAAATGAACACCCTAAGGCAAATACCAACAACATGGAAATGGTTTGGAATCAAGGACTGTAAAAATGGAGACTTGAATCCAGGACTCTTTTCCATAATGTAGGTGAGATTGTCTAGGTCAGAGGCCTAGACATGTGTTTTCTTATTCTGTATTTTCTTTAATCCTTAACCTTTAATAAACCTCTAAAAATATAATAATCCTTGTAGAGAGAAACTAATTTCTACCTGGTTCAGTTTCTTTAAATTTTAATGTTACAGGACACATGTGGTTCCCAGTGGAATAGTGTGTCGACTATGGGAATGGTGGTGGGAGGGGAGGAGGAAAAGAAAATGATCTTTGTTTCCAAGAAATAATGTTGGAAAATGACCAAATAAAATAGTGTATAAAATTAAAAAAAAAAAGGAAGCTGAAAGCACATCCAGAAAGTGGTACAAGAAGAATTAACTGGTACAGAGCCATGGTAGAGAAAGTTATTAGTACAACTTGGATAGGAGTGATACATGACTGGCCTAGGAACTTTGATCCAATATCTAATAGAAAAGAGAAGACACAGGAATGAAGGGTACTTCTAATTTGTGAATTCTAGGACTGGAAGAAACTTCCAGAACAGTGAATTTCTGGCATATGTTAGAGAAAGCCTGGAATGTACCTTAGAGAGGAACTTTTGACCTATCTGCGTGATTTCCTATCTCTTCATAGTATTATTTAATATTTATAATTAAATTAAAATTTTAAATTAATAAATTAAAATAAGTCAAATAATTCATTTTGGTTTTCCATCAATCATTTGTGGAGGAAACCTAATTTTGCTCTCTGAATTGAACCCTTCATTGTACCAACAAAAATAATAAACAAAAGGTGTGATTTCTAAAAAATATTTTGTTGTAGTTCTCTCCTGCTTGGAAGGGGAGACAGTTAAGAAAGAAAAAGGAGGAGGTTGGAGGAGAAGGAGGAAGAGAAAGAGGAGGAGGAGGAGGAGGAGGAGGAGGAGGAGGAGGAGGAAGAGGAGGAAAGAATGCAATTTATTTGCTCTCTGGGACTTTTATTGTTTTCATTTTTTTAGCTGCTCAGAAGATAGTTTCACTTTAATATTCTTTACATTTACATTTCTGTATTTATTGAGTTTGCTGTTCCTTGTTTCTACATATTTCAGTCTCTACCAGTTCATACAAATCTTTCCACATTTTTCTGAATTTCTACTTCTATCATTCCTTAGGGCATTAAGTAAACCCTTAGTAATTTATGGGAGGATATGAATAGAAAAGTAAAACAAATACATCAAATTATTTATAGCATCACTTTTTGTGATAGCAAAGAATCAGAAACAAAGTTCATGTACATCATTTGGATAATGACTTAAATGATGTCACATGAATATAATGGAATATTATTTTGCTCAAAAAATTATGAAGAATGAAAACAGAGAAATGTGAAAAGTATAACATGTACTGATGCAGAATTTAGTAAGCAAAGCCAAAAGAATGATATACATAATAACTATGACAGTGTAAATGGAAATAACAAATAGCAAACAATAATGACTGTTGCAAAATTCAACAACAAAAAATATGACTCTAAAGAAGAGATATGAAAAGACATGCCCAGCCCACCCATTTGCAGAGGTGAGAGTTCCACGGGTAAAGTTTATTTCACATATATTCAGACTTTCTACATGTATTAATTTTGCTGATTTTTTCATCTAAAATACACTTCATAATATTTATTTTATCATTTTGGAGGGAGAAGGGGAAGAAAGAGAGGGCAAAAGATGCTCAGGGAAATTTTGTGGCATGAAAAGCAAAAGATATAAGTAAATTTTACTGAGAAAGAAAAAATAAGTTTAAAAGAATGAGAAAGTATGTAAAGGAAATAATCATTGGAAAAGTCTCAGATTTATTGAACATTTTTTTAAATTAAGGTTGTGCACAGTTGTTGATTAAATGTGGTTCTTAATAAATGAAGAAGTATGTGAATTTATATGCTTTGTGTTATTTTTCCAGGAAGACAAGCTAAGCCATCATCTTGACATAGAAATTGTCCTGATCAAGCAATAAGACTTTATTCAATTCAAATAGTGTTGTGCTTCCACAACTACATTATAATAAGAAACTTAACCATCAATTTGATCATTCTTCAGTCTTTTTTCAAGTAGTACTCAGCATTTGGTCTTTAATCAATACATTTTTTCCTTGAGTTTAATCAATACTTAATATTTTTAATTTGGGGGATGAATATTTTTATTTGTTCTTTTAATGAAAATATATACAACTATAAATATGACATGCAGGTCTTTTCTATTTTGCTTTAATGGTAGACCAACTTGGACATCAAGAGGTCAAGTGATTTGTTAGAGTTTTCAAAGTTTTATTCTGGATTATAACATAGAATATGTCTCTTTCATTCACACAAAGAATGTAATTGGCCTTTGTGTCATATATGAACATTTTATCATTTGATAATATAATACCTTGTAGCCATACACACAAAATGAGAAAGGAAATCCTTCAGGTCTGATTTTTTCTCAATGCATCAGTTCAGTACTACTAACTACTACATTGTAAATATATCCCTTGTCTCTAACATTTGTATTTCTTTAAACTACTAAACTCCAAGAAATTTCTTCTGGCTTATTATGGAAGACAATGGTTCATCAATTCCTTGTGGAACTTATGATTTATCTATCACAATATGTGATACAGAGAATTGTCTATTAGCCTTTCCCATAGCCAACTTAAAAAAAAAGTAAGGCATGTTTGCACTGAACATTTCAATATCTATTATTAGGTAAAGAAGAGAAATAATCACACAAAAGAAATCAGAAAAAAATTTAGACATCAATCACTTCCTCCAAAAATGGTCCAATAGATTTAAAAATAACTTAAATCTTATACTCACCAATATTGTACTAATAAAAGAGAGGATGTACAACTTATACTTAACATTACTAAAAATATTTTGTCTTTTCTTTCAATTGCTGAAACTTGATTTAACATGTATGTAAACATGTATTTAACATGTAGGGGCTATGTTTGGTTGTAAATGAGTACTTCTGGAGCAATGGAAAGAATGATGGAATTGTAAATGCTATTTCTGGTACTTAATATTTATATGACTTGAAGGTAAGTCATTTAAATATCTCATTCTCAGTTTCCTCATCTGTGAAAAGAGAAAAATAATAATTGTGACTACTACCTGATCTAATTCAATAGGCATAGAATAAATACCTATTCTACTCAAGAAGCTGTAATTGATATTAAAAATAAAAAGACAAAATGAAAAATAATGTATCCTCAAGGAACTTGAATTCTAGAAGACAGAGAAAGCAACATGGAATACAATAATGTATATATATGATAGTTTTCATTGGATGAATGAAGGAGATGTATGAAACCACAGAGATAAAGAAAAAAAATTACAAGATTTGGTATAGAAGTTGAGCCTCAAAGGAACCTAGAGGCTCTAAGAGGAAAAGATTAAGAGGAAGTCAATTCCAGGCACAGAGGAAAATTTGGGAAAAGCATAGGAGATAGAATTCTAAGTTTAAGAATTAGCAAAAAAAAGTCACCATGACTGGAATTTAGTATATATGGAAAATATGGGCAATACTACTAAGCTGGGATATAGATTATGAAAGATTTTATATACTTAATCAGGGAATTTTTTATCTGATCTTAACAAAAGTGAGCCACTTAGGCATCTTGAGAAGGGAAATATATAACATCATTTGACTTGTTTCTTAGGAATTATAATTTGATAGTTGTGTCAAGGTAGATTGAAGAGTAAAAAGTTTGAAAGACAGGACTCTTTAATTAGTAGTAGGTTTTCTATTACTAACCTCATTGGAAATTACATAATTTGGATTACTGTCTTAAGGAGGTTTATTAAAAAATCTTTTTTCTTCTATAAAAGCAAGAAAGTTATCTTCAAGTATTAATTTGAATCCAACATTACAAGGTTCTAAATATTGATATAAACTTCCCAAGAAACTAAGGTATAAAAACCAGTAAACAGTAATCTTCAAGCTCTGTGGATATTCCACTATCTTGAAAATTAACACAAAGTTTTGACTAGGCACACCATTTTAGCAAATTTGTAGTTCAAGAGGTCATATTTTATTGAATAAGCACTATGTCTTTCCTGATTATCTTTCCCATACTATTGTAAACTTTTTTGTTAAATGTTCTATGGTCTCAGAGTGTTTCATTTTATTATAATCCCTAGAAGAATCAATAAAACTTAAAACTTAAATTCAATATGAGATGTGATGGAGGAGTCATCATTGGTTCCAACTTTGAAACTTGAATGATCAGAAGAAAAGTAGCATACTCAACAACAATGGAGAAATTTAAAAAGATGTTTATGGAGGTTTTATATTTTTATAGCTCTTTCAAGTTTACAAAGCATATTTATATATACACTTATATATATATGTATATATATATATATATATATGTAATCCCCACAACAACTTTATAAAGTGGGTGGTCTTATTGTCATTTCACAGAAGAGGAAACTGAGGTGCAGAAAGGTGCTTGGTACATAATAGGGGTTTAATATGTACTCATTGATTGACTGGTTGATTAAGAGTTATGTAGCTAGAAAGCATTAAAGGTAGAGGTAAAATAGATAGATTTTTTGAAGGAGCCCATAGTTGGAGTTTGTAAAGGAAAGAAGAATAGGAGTAATGGTGTTCAAGGAATTTCAGAGTTGATAATAGAATGGGAAAAATGAATAGAATGTGAATATCTAAGGAGATAGTGAGTATAAAGTAATAAAATTGTCACCTATTAATACTATTAATAGAGTGGCTTAAATAACATTTTGAAATTCTTTAAGATTCTGAAAACTGACATTTTGATTTCCAGAATCTGATTAGACCATGGGAAACAGAAAAAGGATAATTTTTAATTTTTATTCGAAGCTTAACTGAAAAGTTGATTTTTGAACTGAGAGTGGGGAGAATTTTGGGAAAGGAACTTTACCCTGATCATTGCCACAGCAGGAGAAGGCCATTTTCCACATTAGGGAACTACTTATCCGTGGAAATAATGGCACATCTTCAGTAGAAATATAAATAATCACTCTCCAGCTACAAGGTAAGCAAGACAAGGGCATAATAATGTATTGCCACTGTTATTAAATAGTCACTTAAAAACTGCTCTCACTGACAGCTAGTTGGCATAATTATATGCTGGTTGAGAACATTTCTTTTACAAAATACTTCTACAAATAAATAAATGTGCTTTTTTGTAAAAGGAATAAATCTCAAAACAATGCCCTACTGATCTAAATGGAAAACTGTATTGAAGACAAAAATCAAGCTTATCTGTGATCACTTATATAAACATAAAGATGATGAATGAGTCCACAAATTAAATTCTCCAAGAGACTGGACTGACACAACTTTGAAAGTGAATTATTTGGGATGGATGACAGGGAAAAGTGAATATCAAAAGAAGTTTCTGTCCTTACATCCTGAATATTAAATCTCCTTGTACTATTATTCAGACCAAAGCAAGGCTAAGAATTAAGAAGAAATAAATTGAGAAAGTTTATTTGGAGTGGAAACTAGACATAATTCATTGGAGCACACAGAGAAAGTATTAAATTATCACCATCATGTAATTGCAACAGATTTCTCTGTCTAAAGGAAACCTTGTAACTTATGCAGTAAAGTCTAGCCCTAAAAGCATTTCTTGTTTGGAAAATACTTTCCTCTAGACTTGTACCACAGTAATAAATAAAACATTATATAAGAGAGAGAACTAGAACCATCTGGACTGAGATAATAGTAATTACACATAACAAAGAAGCAATGAGACAAGTTACAAAAGTAAACTACATATTTTAACAATGTTTCTTTGGGATGCAAATAAATAAAATGGTTGTGTTTAACAGGTATGCTTTGTATCAATATTCTACAATTGGTGGTGAACAAATCAACATATTCAAAGCTTTGACTTCATGATATTGCATCATGAAATCAAAGATTTAGAGCTGGTCAAACCCTCATTAGTGAACAGAATAGAAAAAATGAAGACAGTGGAAGTCAAGAGATTTTCCTCATGTTATACAGGTATCTTGTAGCAGCACTGAAATTCAGACCCACATCTTCTGGTTCTGGATCTCATACAATAAACTTCCAAGTGAACATACATCTATGAGATATGACACAGAATCATCAGTGAGGACAGGGTCTTAAGTCATAGAATCCTAGATTTAGAGTTGGAAGGGACTTCAGAAGGAATCTAAGTATAAACACCTTGTTTCACAAATGAGAAAACTGAAGCCCAATATATTTGTGTCTTGCCCACGATCAGAGAGTTGGTTTCTGTGGTGAGATGTGACCTCTTATTCTCTAAATCTAAAGCCAGTTTTCTTTCTACTGCATTAGATATTAGAAAGATGTAACTCCCTAGTGCCAGGGATAAGAAGAATGTTTCAGAAAGTAAAGGATGAAGAGGAAGAGAAATTAAGATAAAGAGTTCCAATCCTCTCTTTCACATTCTATAGATAAAACTATATCAAAATTTATTGGATCAATCTATCAGTCCAGAATCAGGGATTTTGGTGACTTCCTAGTAATATTTGAGATGGAGATCAGGTTCCTCATAGAGATTACTGGGTTACTCTGGGTAGAGGAAAAACTACTAAATGTATTTAATTTATTATAAGTCACAGATGAATCCATGAGAGGAAGGATTCAGAAAAAGTTGTTTCATGAGTCTCACAAGGAAATTCCTACAAAAGATAGAACACAATGGCTGTGATCTTTCAAAGGAAGGGGCTGGTAGCTGTAAAGAACAACTTAAGGTAGGCTGTTCCTCATCTGCATCCAAGCCTGGAATCCCCATAGATAGAGAAGGGTTATTTATCTTCAGCTCTGCTGAGGAGAATTAGAGTCCTAAAGTAAATGTACAAAACTGTAATTGAATACTAACACAATATTCTTTTAGAATCAAAGAATTTAACAATATTTTCAGAGTACCCATTGGCCTATTTATGCAGGCCTTTGGACCACAAAAAAAACAAACAAACAAACAGCTAAACATAAACCATTCCTTTTGTTCTAAAGCTAGTCTGAGTCTTTACTACTTTTAACTGACTTTTCAATGTCAGTTTGCTCCTCTCTTCCTCACTGTAGCCCTGAATCCTACCTTCCCCAATTGCCTCTTCCTTCAAATCCTATCTTAAAAATGGCTATCACTGGGAAGTAACCTGATGGCACTAGAACTGTACCTTGGATTTTAATTCAGAAAATATGGGTCACTAACTGTAGGGGCCATGAGAATGGAAGAGGGAGTTGTGAAATGATACCACAGTGAAAAACACACCAAACAGGAAACCCAAGTTCTAGGCTTTTCTTTTAATAAGAATTTAAACTTTGAAAAATTTGTCAGGGGACAGCTAGGTGGCTCAGTGGATTCAGAAACAGGTCTTTTCAAATCTGACCTGACACTTTCTAGCTGTGGGACCCTAGACAATAACTCCCCCTGCCCAATTGCTTGGCCCTTATTACTCTTCTGCCTTGGAACCAACACACCATTCTAAGGAGAAGGTAAGGATTAAAAAAAAACAATCTGTAAGGATATATTATGTACTTACTAGGTGACAGGTTTAAGTATTAAAATTAATGGTTTGACTAAATATATGAAAATTATAAATCTTTTTATTTGTAAAAGAGGTGGAAAGAGTGAAAGTAGAGAAACACAAAAGGGTAGAGAAGACATTAACCTATCTAACTAAATATTGTTCCAGTGCTTGGCTCAGCCAGGACTTATTAACCTTCTCCCTTAAACTCTCTCCAGAAGACAGGAAGGGAAAGCCCAGCTATCCACTCACCCAAGTTCCCTCCAAAAGGCAGGTCAAGACAATGACTGGAGCTGAAGGTGACTCCTAAGGCCAACTATTTCCCTTGAACAGACCTTCTTCCTTAAGCTGGCTTCCTTCTTGAAATCCAACTCCTTCTTGAAGCAGACTTCCTTCTTGGAGTCAACTCACTTTTAGCCTCAGAAATTCAGGGCATTTTATAGTGGCTTCTTGTCTCCTCTCCTCTTCACAGAGGCCAATCACAGCTTCTTAAGTGTCTATCACCACCCAGGGGACAGTGTTTGTGGGAACTAGTTCACACCTTCTGGAGGGGATGAATACTCATCAAAATGGTTCACAGTTTCTGAGGGTATGAACTCTTAATAGAATTCACAAGTTTCTGACTGAGTTAGAAAAAAGGTTGGAGCACTCCAAGTATCTTGATGGCTTCTCACCTAACACTAGGTAAGGTGTGAATTCACTAAGTGGTTTGTGAGCTCCTCCACCTAGATCAAGCTTGTATTGATTCAATCAAAAGGTAGACAAAAGAGAGTTAATCCTGTCTTCATAATCTAGTGAGGTACTTAAATTAGTGTTAACCAAAGTGTTAGCTCCAACTAGGCAAAATGGGAAATATCTCTCATTAAAAAAACAAACAAACAAGAAAAAAAGCATCTTTCTTGTGTCACTTTTTTTTTTCATCTTTAAAATTAAGGCTCTGGGAGAGTTTTTTTATTTGTTTTGTTTTGTTTTGGAATGTATCATGTTTTAGGTGGTAAAGAAACATTCAGGTAGGGCTAAACATCCTTTAGGAAACTACATTGTCTTATTTCAAGAGGGAGGTTAAGACTGGAGTAAGCACAGAAATGTGAAGCAACAGTTGCAAACTGGGGGAAAACAAATACCAGTGAGGAGAATAGCAAGCAAGAAGGACCAGGATAGAACTTCAGTGAGCATTATCCTTAAAGGTTAAGAAGAAGATGAGGAATCAGAGAAAGGAGAAATAAAAGAAAAAAAAATCAAGAGAGTGTGTCCTCTTGGATACCAAAGAAGGCAATAGTGTTCAAAGTGAATCAGTGGGAAACTGTTAAAAGTCACAGTCTGAAAAAGATGAAGACTAAAACTAAAATGAAAAACAAAAATAGACATTCAATATGGAAATTCAAAGTTATGGACAACCTCTGAAAGAGGAACTGGATCAGAATCAATGAGGAAAAAAACCTAGATTGCCAAGGGACTGAGGAATAAAATAGGTAATGAGAAAGTAGAGGAATTGAGATTTCACAACTTTTTCAATGGTTTGGCTGAAAACAGAAGGAAATAAATGAGAATGGTAGCTAAATGGTATAGAAAGCCTAACTGGTATTAATTGAAAGGTTTCTAGATGAAAATCTAAAGGAACAAATCCCAGCTCTGCCATATATTATACCTCCCTGGCCAATTCAATTAACTTCTCTAGGTCTCAGGTTCCTTATCTGTAACCTCATATAGAATAATAACTCTCATTTGTGTAGCACTTTTAAAGTTTGTAAAGTTTTGTTCTTGCTTTTATTTTTAACACATGTTCTATTTTGACCCTTTGAAAAATCCCAAGTCAGGTATTCTAATTGTTGTTATTTTACAGATGATGAAAATAAAACAGAGAGAAGAAACTTTCCAGAGTCCCATAGCTATAAGTATCTGTGGCAGGATTTGAACTTTGGTCTTCTTGACTCCAGGTTCACCACTCAAAAATGAGATAGGTAGAGTAAGGGAAAGGCAGATGTTAGTTTCCATTTTACAGATGGAGATCCTGGGACACAGAGAAGAAATAATGACGTAGTAAAAGAACATTAAATTTGGAGTCAAAGAACCTGGGTTTGAATCTCAATTCACTCAAGTCACAAGACACTTAATTTGTCTAAGACTCATTGTCCTCAGCTTGGTAGAGGGTTAGACATATAGTCATAAGGACCTGACTCCATATGTTGCCTCAAACACTTATTAGCCATTTGACCCTAAATGGGTCATTTAATCACTCTGCATCTCATTTTCTCATCTGTAAAATTGGTATACTAAAAGCACCCACCATTCAGTGATGTTGTGAGGAAAATGTCTGTAAAATGTTTTACAAACTTTGAAGTGTTGCATAAACTCTAGTTGTTATTACTAAGACAACATAATTAAAAGTTTAGAGTAGATCATTGCTACAATCCTTTTTATCTACAGATACTGGCTTGCCCAAAGTTAAATTGCAAGACAATGACAAAACTAGAAAATAAAACTCCCAAATCTCAATCCAGAATCCTATATACTCAAGGCAGGAAGCTGACTGGATTTTATTTCCTCCTAATAAGACATGAGGGAATTTTGAATAAATAGATTTTTCGAAGATTCCTTCCATCTCTAAGACTGTATTTATAACACTTAACATATTACTTCAAATATTATGGATGCCCTCTGGTGGCTACATGAAAAAAATTCCTTGGTATTAAATGCACAGTTCTATTTTTTACATTTCTTTAAAATCTCCAAATATCAATTCATTAATGACATGATTAGGAAAACTCCTATGTACTATTATGAATGAATTTTATTTCTATTTTTAAATAAAATGTATTACATAAAGGTATAACACTAGATTGGACTATAGTTTTAGTGGGTTTTTCCCAAAATTTCATCTTTAAGTATCTTTATAAGAAAAAAAGTTTATTTATATAGGGACAACTGAGTGGTGAAGTGAATACAGTGCCAGGCCCAGAATCAGGAAGAATGCATCTTCCTAAGTTCAAATCCAGTCTCAGGCACTTACTAACTATGTAACTTTTTACTTATCTGTAAAATGATCTGAAGAAATAAATAGCAAATCACTTCAGGATCTTTGCCAACGTAAGTCCAAATTGAGTTAAAAAGCATTAGGTATAACTGAAAAGACTGAACAACAACAATAAAAGGTAGATGGAAGAAACAGAAAACTTTCCTCATTCTCTAATATGATGAGTTTGGAAATCATCTTCATTCAAGCAAAAACTTCCACCTCCCAAGTTTCCAGTGTTCAACATGGCTAAAATGACTGAACAACAACAAATATATTTCTATAGACCTAGTCTTTGATTTAGAATTTGATCATTTTTCCCTCCCCTTCTAAAAGATTACAAAATAACAATAATTAAAGAGACATTAGATATATTCACTCATCTCCCTAGTGCATTCTCTCCCCTCTTCAATCAGTATTCCACACACATTCTAAGTTGAAATAAAAAAAGAAATACCAATTCTGCCAGGATGGCAGGTAATATAAAAATGGTTATACATGTGCTATCATGCAATATATATTTCCATTTTCATCATGTTGTAAAAGAAGACATCATTTATGCAAGAAAAAAATTCATGAAGGAAATAAAGTGTAAAATGGCATACTTTGATAGGCATTCAGAATCTGTCAGGTTCTTTTATAGTAGTGAATTGCCTTTTTTTGTCATAAGTCCCATATTATTGACCTGGATCCTTGCGTTCTTAGAGTAGCTAAGTCATTCACAGTTGATCATTGTACTTTATTACTCTTAGTGTATATAGAGTACTCCTGGTTCTGTTCATTTCACTTTGCATCACTCCATATATATTTTTCCAGTTTTTTTTGTGATCATCTTTTTGTCATTTCTTATGGCACAATATGATTCCATTACAAGCACATATCACAACTTTTTTAGACAATCCCCAATTGATGGATATCTTTTCAATTTCTACTTCTTTGCTACCACAAAAAAGAGCTCCTATAAATATTTCTGTACAAGTAGGTCCTTTGCCCCTATGTTTGATCTTTTTGGTCTACTCATTTCCCCAAAGAATCTCTATTATCCTTTGAAACAAGCTTGAATGCCTTCTCCTAAAGGAATCTTTCCTCCTTTCCCCAGTATTCTCTCCCTCTTTCAATCATTTTGTATATATTTTCTAAAGCCTTATCCATATATATTCTAAATCCTAACAGTAGAATATAACCTCCTTGAGGTGAGGAAGAATTTTATTACATCTTTAAATTTCCAAAGTCTTTCAAGAAGTAGGTACTATATAAATGTTAGTTTAATTGAATTGATTCAAAGGTTATCTGTGTCATTCAATCTAATGCCTATGCAGTACTACGATGTCATCACATTCAACAGAAAAATATCCTGAATGGATTCTGAAATAAGGGAATTAATCAGACTCTTCCAGGATACCAAGACAACCTGAAAAAAACACAGCACATGTTTTAGCCTTTTTCAATGTATTGATTAGTTTTTCTAGTTTTCCTTTTTCCTTTTTTTTTTGTCTTTTAAAAACACTTCTTTTTTATGCCAGCTCACTAGGAGTTGGAGGCAGTGGAATATTAGAGGAAATTATCTTGATGCAAAAGATAGATAATATACAGACAGCTTATTTTTAAAATGCAACAAAACAAATTAAAAGCAGACTTGCTTTGTCCAAGTAAAATAAGGAACAGTAGCAAAAGAATGGCTAAAGCTGAAAGGGAGCTTTGAGATCAACAAATCAACTCCCTTCATTTTATAGATGAGGTAACTGAGACTCAGAGTGATGACAACTTGTCCAAGTTAGCTACAACCAGGATCTGAATCTGAATCCTTGCCTCCTGACACTTTGCCATCTAATCTTTTGAAATGATCCAGAAAGGGTTTCAAGACCCAAAACTAAATCTGATAGGGAGTATAATAGGAAGTTAATGGAGGACTCTGAGCAAGTCAATGTCATACCAAAGGATTCTTCATAAAAGGCTCTTTAAGACTGAAATCTAGCCAGGAAGGGTTAATAAAGACTAGCAAATGTTAGATAAAATAGTCTAAAATATAGTTTTAATCCAAAATCTTGTGCTTACTACCTATTGCAACTTTGAGCAAGTCAACAAATACCTTTTTTTTTCAGTCATAAAATGATAGGGTTGTGCTAAGGAGTCTCCAATGTTATTTTCAAATCTAGATTTATGATACTATGATTCACTGAAACAGCAATGCACATCTTTTGTTTTCAACATGCTCTTCTTTTTAAATTTTGAGTTCCAAATTCTTTTTCTTCCTTCCCTACTTCCCCACACCTACTGAGAATGCAAGCATAATAATATCAAACATACATGTAAAATCAATTAAATTCTTAAACATTAATTTTAACTTTATCAACTTTTTCATCAACAGTTTTATAATACTAAATTGAGATATGAAAGAATATAACAAAGGGGGAAACTTTAGCAAAAACCTTTTAGAAACTAGAAAGTAAAAAGGAGAAGAGTTGGGGGAATTGGGGGGAGATGGAGAGAGGCCACTGTTTATTTAGGTAGGGGTAGATTTGGCAAAGAAATTTGAAAAGCATGTGTTGTAAAAGCAGAAGATTTCAGGAAATCATTGGTGTGAAAGAAACCTAGAGGTGATCTTGGACAGCTAACTAGATGAGTTTGCAGTGATCTATGGCAGTGACCCAAAGGCCAGTGCTATTTGGGGACCAACATAGAGAGCCAACAAAGCACAGAGCAGCAATATAATTGTCAACCTTAGCACAAGTCCAGGAGTCTGAACTCAATTTGAGGACCTTGGTGTCACCAAGATATAGATAAGCTGGAGGGATTCACATGAGAATGAAAAAAGTAATTAGGGAGAAATGGGAATTGATTTATCATCATAGATTAAGGAACCTCAACACTTAGGCCTTGACTAAGCAATAATTTAAACATTGGGCCTTTGTAGTGGGCTATAAATATTTGAAGAGTGTCTACAGTGAGAAGGGAGAGTTTTTATTTAGCTGGCAACAGAGAGAAGAAATTGGTAAATCCGATTGAATTATGCACCAGGGATTGAATTATGCACTAGGGATAATCAATATGAAATTTGCTCCAAGTAAGTCTTTTATTTCCTATTCAAATTTTCCCATTTTCCATGACATGTTCCAAGACCAGCCCTATGGATAAAGTAGCTAACTTCTGTACCTCTAGTGTGTGATTTGACAGGGAAAAATTGCTCCCCCAAAGACTCATAGTATGCCGTTTTCATCTAAAATCTGAATAGAAAGTCCCATCACTATAGTCACTACTTTGGGTTAGACAGAGCCATAAATGAGGTAGAGCAAATAGGACATAGCCATTGTGGTAGCCAAATTGAGAGATTATTCATTTAGGGGAAGAAGCCATGAGTCCATGTTTAGGAAGACCACAAAGGAGAAATAGGACAGTCAACATGTAGGCTTCTTTGTGGGTCTGTTTTATCCATTAGCCACCCCTTTAACTGGGCCAAGAAAAATGTGAGGACAGAAATGGCTTTAGTCCAGGCTATGGTCTGATTTTACCTTTGCCTATTGCTACCTGCTCTCTATTTGGGGCCCAGTTTCATTGATCATCAGCATGATGATGAAGAGATGAGTACCTAGGGTCCCACCTGTACAGGGACAGTGATGGCAGTGATAGATTTAAGAGGCAAGTGCTTGTATGCATGTTATGTACAGAGTCCTTTGTATACTATCTCTCCCATTAAAGGTAATTCTTAGAGATCAGATGTCTATTGTCTTTTTTGTAGCCCCAGAACTTAGTGTAATGCCTGGTATTTAGTTATAGTTAGTCCTTAATAAATATGTGTTAACTATTTGCTTAATATGTGCCCTCTTGCTCCCTCTTCCAGATAAGTTGATTCCTCTAAACAACTTTTTTCCTCCACTATGTCTTTTTGGAGATTGGAATGATTCTTACACTAGTTTACCATTCAACTATCCACTTCCCATCCTCCTTAGAGGTTGACCCAAGGCATGCAAATCACCCTGGGATTTTTCTAAACTTTTCTGAAATTATCCAGAGGAAATAGGGAAATCTAGAACTAATAGATGCTTTCAGGTCCAGGAAACAGTAGCTCCAAAGAAAAACAGCAACCCTGCTAAAGTAACCATACACATCCAATCCACTTCCATTAATATGGATGAGGAAAATGACTTTAAGAAAGGTTAAGTAACTTACCAAGAGCCACAATGTCAGAATAATGGGTACAAAACCTGGGATTCGAACTCATTTCTTAAATGTGAATCCAGGTTCTTTTTAATTTCTCAAGCCAGAAACTAGCCATCAACTTGATTCTTGAGCTGGTATTACAGGGAGGGTGCCTCTGGCAATATGTATGAAATTTCTCATGACTCCTTGGGAAGGGATGCAGGCTTACTGTCCTCCAATGGCCTCAATATTGACACCGAAAGGCAGCATGCTTATACTTCCATATTACCACACTGAAATATCCATATTTTGATTGTCAAAATAGACAAACTAGTTTTAAGAAAGTGCCTAACTCTTCCAAAAACAAGAGGTTTTTAGTGTGTCCTCAGTATCTTGAAGTTTTTCATACAAATTCTTTCTAAAATAGACACTTGCAAATAATTATGATAGTACTCATAGCCAGCTCATATTACAGGTCCAAAGAGATGTTAGCCTCCTGGTTAAGGAGCTTCCTAGCTCCTCATAGATACTGCTGCTGATTCTTCAGAAACAGAGTGGAAGTGGGGTAGGGGTGGGCGGTCTGGCACTGATTACACATCATGAGGTGGGTTTGTAGGCCCTTGAAAAAAGGCAGAGGAAATTCCCTGCCAAAGTCAGCTTAATTGAGACAGGTTCCCTGAATCAGGCTGTGCCATACTGATCATTGTATGAGCTGATTCACTTCTGCATCTGCCTTGGACTGGCTTTTTTCTACTCTTTGCTTGCTTGCTTATTTGCATCAGAACATGGATCATGGTGTGTGTGGAATTCTTTGGGAAGCTACTTTGCTGACCTATACTGAATCAGAATGCCAACTGAAAAAGCAGGACAGGGTAAGGAGGTAGTTAAATGGATACTATTGGACATGAAAATTGCCAGTGATTTTCTCAAGAGAGAATGAACCCAGCTTATTGTTCAGATGATACAGGAATTGCAGAAAAGGAAAGAGTTGTCTGATGTGAGAGGTGCATTAGTGGTTTCACTGCTTACACATTTAAGGTTCTTAAGGAAAAATATGCATTTTTCCCCTTTGGTTGTATAGCAAACTGTTTTAATCCACTATCTTCCCTTATTGTTCCATTAAAATTATATTCTTTGCTCCATCAATAAATGTTCGTGGTTAAAAAAAGGACAATTCACTGGTGCTTCACAGAATATTTGTCAAACATTAATTTTATTTGCATAAATGAACCTGGTTATAGTCTATTACTTGAAAAGTTCCCAAACTAAAAATTCAGTAGACATGCTCAAGGGTATCCTTGGATGACATAGGGCATAGTTTAACTAATCAGAGATTCATTTCCCATTTCCTTGTCATCAAATGCCATAGCTTTTAAACCAACCTAGAGAAAGAGAATGAAAGGAGAAGAAATAATAGTGTTTTTTTTATTTAAACTTTTGTGAAGGGAATGAATAAAATTGAGATGATGGTAGTGCCTTTTTATTGAAGGAGAAATTTGAATTCATTATAGAGAGAAAATGTGGCATAAGGAAAGAGAACACTAAGATCTGAGTCCAAGTCTAACCTTTAACAAATACTTAATATAGGCCTTATACAATCACTTGATGTCTCAGTACTCTAGGCAACTCTCCAAGACTGTAAGCTAAAGAAAAGGTATTGGCTTTCATTAGGAAAGAGATTTTCCCCTTCTGGGAGTTCCTTATACCAAAGAAGTCATAGTTCCAGATCTAAAAATGTAGAAAGGGAAGGGAAAATTCCTTACAAACTTCCTGAAAATTTCTGACTTCCACATTGTTAGCATGAGTTCATTTGGAATCTCATCAAAAGAGCTGGCATAGCATAGTTATGACATATAGACAGAGAAGGACAGAAAACCTGAAAGAAGGACAGTAGACAAGCCAAAGACAAATGGATCCTTGAGAGTCAAGTGCTCTTCAGCATATGTGCCAAGAAAAACAGGTAAATATATGTAATCAAACAATGGAGATAACTGATATGGAAAGATCCAAAATATTACTATTCTGGAATAATTGAGAATTTTGAGCAAGTGACAAAAAATTCATACCCATTTAACTTGTCAATATATTCTCATCAAAAAAATCCATAATGAAAAAAGTCATAGCAAGGATAAATAATATACAACACACACATACATATACATAGATGAGTGTCTGTGAGCAGGGGAAGAAGCAGGTTTAAAGAATTCCTGCTAAGAAAATTCCTTTGGGTGGTGGTTAGCTTTGGGTGTTACTTAGCTGTTTTTTTTTTCAGTTTTGTACCACTTTTCCTGACCCCCAAAATGCTGCTGTGATTTGACATTTCCTTCTCTAACTTATTTTATATATGAGGAAACTGAGACAAACAATATTAAGTGATTTGAAGAGGGTCACACAGCTGTTAAATGTTTGAGACTGGATTTGAACTTAGATCTTTCCATCTCTGGGCTTAGAAGCTCTATCCACTGCACTACCTAGCTGCCTTTATCAACTCCCTTTATCAGTTCAGGTAAGCAAAACTTCCTTTATAATTTAGAGACTTAGAGGAATTTGGAGTCTCAGAAGTTAAATGACTTACCCAGAGTCATAGAGTTAGTGTTCAACAGTCAGGATTTGGTCCTTCTGGGTTTGGGGAGACCAGCTTTCTAACACACATACGTTTATATATGTATATTTATGGGTAAATTACATGATACATGTGTATATATTAAATTTATATATATATATATACACACACACACATATATATATACAAACATGTCTATGTGTGTGTATTAAATACATATACAGAGACAAAAAGAGACAGAGAAAGACAGGAAGACTGAAAGATACAGAGAGAATATAAGCACATCAACTTTAGAATTATAGTTTGTCTTTATCTGACCCATTATCTCTAACATCCAATTCAGGAGTCATCTAGGACTTCAGATATATCTGAATATAGATACAGAGGGTTACATTAGTTTATATTCAGAATAAAATAAGCTACTTAAACATACTTTTTAATAAATACACTCATCCTGGATGTGTGAGCCGCTATACTTTTATGAATGTATCAATTATAATCAGGTGAATTCTAAGATATAGATCCATTTTCTCCTAAAATGATAGAACTGGAAAATATTTTAGAGACCATTCTGGTTCCACACTTCTTATTTTACAAATGAGGAAAGTGAAGAAAATAATGTAAAGTAGAATAAAATAAAAGAAGCCAATATAGAACAAATATACATAAAGGAACTCTTTGAAGAGTCATTTTTCAAGCTCTCTGAAAGAGGGGAGAGAACAAAGGAATGGAGAAAACATTGAAATACTGTTTATGACAAATGAGAGGATTACAGTAGCTACCAACTTGTATACTTACTTCCCTTATCTATAAAATGTTTATGAGAATTGTTTATATATAAAGGGAAGATATCTCTAAAAAAAGCATCATTAGACAGGAGCAGGCTGTTTGTCACCAATCATATTCTATAGTGCAACATATCTTGGGTGAAAGAAGTGGGGGGGTGGAAATTTTACTGCTTTTCTTATTGTTTGCTCTGATAGAGGCTGGCACTAAAGGAAAAAGTGCCAGACTGAAGAGTATGTGAAATTGATCACCTCGATGGGGGAGAGGCCCCAAGAGTGAATTTCCTGAGGAGAGAAGACTCTGGTGAGGAGAACAGTAAGGGTCTCTGGGTCTTGAGAAGTGGAAGAGAGAAGGTGGATAAAGACTTTCTTCTGAGGGTTACCCACTTTTCCTGCTGGTGACTGGAAATCTTTTCCCCTAACACTTCCTAATTGAAGGGACTTTCTGAAGAGAAACCTGAGCAGACTTTACCTCAGCTCTTGTTGCCCAGGGGTGAGTCAACCTGACTTTCTTTCAGGGGGCTCAGGCTGCCAAGACTTAAGTTCCCCCTAACTCGAGGAGGGAGGAAAAGGGTTTAAATACAGACAGGGGTCTCCTTTCCCCACTTTCTCTTTTCCATTCTTCCCTGCCCATTATTCCTTTTGTATTACCTGATTGAGTTAACATTAAAGTTATCTGTTCCCCAAGCTGAGCATGAGTGAACTGATCAGTGGGAAACCTTTTGGGTCTTGAGTAGTGGAGGGGGGACAAGAGGGAAAAGAGCAAATTGGGGAAAACAGCGTTAGCTAAGGAGGGAAGGCAGAAGGGGGAAAATCTTCAAATCCCCTCTCCTCTCTCTGAGCCAACTCATTAATCTGCTGTTTCCCCTGAACCCCTCTTTGCAGAAGAGGGGGTTCTCCTCTCATTCCCTCTCTCTCCATACCAAAAGCCCAAACCTCCTTTTGGGGGGTACATTCCCTCACTTTTCTATTTTATATATATATTTTAAAACAGTTGGCACCCCAGATTTAAAAGGACCCCCCATTTCTTAAAAGAAAAAAAAAGTTTTAGTGACTGTCACCAACTGCCATGAACTGTCAGTTGTGAAGTTTGTCAATAACTCCTAAAGCAAGCAGCTTTTGTCACTGACTCTGCCAAGCAATTTCCACACAGGATCAAAAACATCTTGATTCCTTGTGGGGGAAGAACTAGGCAGTTACCAGCTGCCACCCTGGTCAGTTACAATACTGAGGGAGAGAGGTTGTACTGGAGCTGTCAGTGATAGGATCTAGCCATCTTGGATCCTATCCAGCTAGAAGCAAAGCTTGTGGGGACTACAACCATTTTCTAACTGTTAACTCCTGGCAATTAGAGCCTAGAAAACATCTAATGGGGTACATGTTACAACTAATACTTTGGTCATCTGTGCTAGGAATAATTGCCATTTATTGGGGCTACTGTATCATTTATAATACAGTGGAGGAATGGTAGACAATGTTCTGGGGACATTAACCAATATGACTTTGGGATGGACACAGTTGCCAATGAATTATCTAGATGTAAATTACTTCTGGCAAATCATACTCCAAGTCTATGTTGTGTTCATGGTAGTAACTAACATCTTAACGAATATCAAAGCTGGTGCCAACCTGATCTTCCCAAAGAAATCTGTACATGCTCTAGTCATTGATAATAGATTGGAGTCATTGCTTGGTCAGATCCCTATTATAACTGAGATATGACAGGATTATATGCAGAGGAAACAAAGCATGGATAAGGGAACCAACGAGAAGACTGAGGACTTGAGCAGACAGACTAATAGGGACGATGTAGTTACTAATACTAATACTGGGACACCATTATATCACATTGCTGACTTTACAGTTATATGATTCAGTGGAATAAAATACTACATTAAAAAAGGGTCCATCCAACAACAGAGATGGCAAGTGTTTTGACTAAGACATTTTCATAATGGATACTTCTAAAATCTTATTCTTGATGTCTCATATTCTGGTGGTTGGTTTACTCACTATCTGGATCCTATTCTCCAAGTTCTTCTCCAGGAGAGAAATGTTGTTATGACCACAAAATTTATCCCAACACAAAAGAATGAAAACTTGTGTCCCACTTTCTTATCTGAAAAGATTCCTTCACAACTGAAGAGTTTCTAAATTCAATGCTTCCCCATATTTTTTTATTAAGAAGGAACTATTCATGGGGAGATACAGTTAAACTCTAGTGATGAGGCTCTTCTCGTGACATGCCTTTATGATCATCCAGACATATATACACAGATACACATATCCAAGAACAAAAGTATTACAGTAATAGCTGGAGGAAGCATAGGTTAGAAGGGAGGGCCTCTCCAAGAATGGAAGTGATATCCCTTGTGATGGGAGCTCTGCTAGGAATTATTGAATGGAAAATTTTCAGGTAGAAAAGGACTCATTGATCATAGTTCCACCTACACCAATAAAAGTTTCCCCTAGAATTTATGAGACAAGTGGTCATTCAGCCTTTGTTTGAACACTTACATTGAGAAGTAATCCGTCACCTTCTAAGGTAACCCTTTCAACTTTTGGATAGCTTTAAATGTTAGAAAGTTCTTTTTCTTGATATCAACCCTTCATTTCTCCTTTATTCCTGCTATATCTTGCTCTTTATCCTGACCTCTGGGATCAAACAGAACAAAGTTAATCCCTTTAATCTCTGTTTATAGAGAAAGCCCTTCAGAAAAAGTCAATATCTGGGGAGTTATATCCTTCTATCATCTGTTGTATAATGTTGAAATTGGGTAGTAAACTTTCAGTTTTTCTCTTTTCCCTTTACAATGATGGAACTAAGACTGAGAACAATTGAATGTGTTAAATTTATTCCACATCAGTGGTGTTATAGCCTACATTTTAATTTTAATTTTTTCCAGATTACACGTCAATACAATTTTTAAAATTCACTTTCTGGAATGCTACAATATATTCTGTCTGTCTGTCTGTCTGTCTGTCTCTCTTTCTATCTCCCCCCACCCATCCTGCCTCCCCAAGAAGTATTCCATTACCAACATATACCACAACTTGTCTAGCCATTCCCCCAATTAATGGACATCTCTTCACTTTTAAGTTCTTTGCCACCACAAATAGCTTTTATAAATATTTTCATATAGGTAAATTATTTTCCTTTATCTTTAACTTCTTTGAGATACAGACCTCGTAATGGTAGAGCTAGATCAAAGGTTATACACAATTTTATCACCCTTTGGGCATGGTTCCAAATTACTCTCCACAATGGATATATCAGGATATATCAGCTCCACCAGCAGTGTATTAGTGCCCCGATTTTTGGACATCCTTTCCAACATTTATCATTTTTCCTTTCTGGTTACATTAACCAGTCTAATGGGTAAGAGATAGGACCTCAGAGTTGTCTAAATTTGAATTTTTATAATCAATAGTGATTTGTCATAAATAGTGAATTTCTAATTTCTAATAAATAGTGAATTTGTAATTTCTAATAAGCTAGTCAATTTTTTATTTAATTTGGATATCACTGGTTAGGCCAATAAAGGAGCAATTAGATAATTCAGAGCAGGAAGCCTCACCCACCCAAACACTCAAGACTTTCTAAATCAATAGGAAAAAGGGAAATATCAGGAAAGAAAGGTAATTCTGGCATTGTGGCATTTCCCTTTTGTTCTCTGTTGTCCTGTGTATTAGCAAGGGGGACTTTGAAAAGGAGGAACCAATATTCAGCTGTTTGGGGATCAAATACAATGTGATACTTCCTCCTCCTTTGCCCAAGCTGAACTGTTCAAAATGGAGTCAGTCAGTCACACTAAAGGGTAAGTCAGATTTTCCTTCAACCTCCTTCTTGTAATGATGGCTTTTGAAGCTCCTCTCCTAACACATAGACTCTGATTCAAGTTCTATTATAAATCAAGACATCTAATTTATTTGGGTATACAGTTGTTGAAAAGGTAATGGGAAAAGGTACAGTGGGAAGAGGATATCCCTAAAATATCTTCCCTATATAGCTTTTGAAGGTTGACCTAGGTAATCTTCAGAAATAAGCTCTGGGTTCCCCTAAGGGAAAAAGAGAATCTTTATCCCAAAGGTTGTCTTCAGCTGAGAATTGAGATTTTCTTTCTAATGCTCAGAAAACAGGATTGAGAGATTTGGGTATTTTACCAGGCAAGGTAGTTCTCCCTCCTAGCTCCCAAAGAGACCAAGCCAAGAAGAACCTTGATTTTTCTCCTCCAACTGCTTTTGAGCCTGGCTGGAATTCCAACCCATCCCCTGAGGTCTTGAGGTTCCATCTGCTCCTCCTCTAAGGCATCTCTTCAAAATTCAAATTTCTATTTATTCCTGGTCATTCTTTTGTTCACACCTGTAAGTGGGGAAATCAAAGAGACAAGGAAGATTGAAATTCCTACAGAAAGTAAGTTTAGCTAATTCTTATGATGCGAACCAGTAGGCAAAACATCCAGGTATAAGTGACCAATGAAGTACCAACCACTTCCTCATTACTACTCTTCCTGACTTGGTGACAAATGTGCTAATAGTTTTATGAACCCCCCCTTCATTTTTCTAATTGCTCTCTAGAGTAACAGTCCTATTGACAAGTGAGGGAAGACAGAAAATAAGATGGAAATAAATTACCTATTTCCTCCACAGTGACTGACACAGAGTAGTATTTAATGTTTATTGATTATGTCATTGGCAGGGTTGTCTTTTGCTAACATTTAGAAAAGACCTAAAAAAAGATGTTGACATTTAAATACAACATCCTTAAATTAAGGGACATTTTATTTTTTGTGTTTAGCACCCTAGTATCCAGCACATAGTAAATACTTACTAAATGTTTATTGAATAACCAACTGATTCATAGTTAATTCCTTCTGTCTTTCCTGATTCCTCTTAATGCTAATTTAGGGTCCCTGAAATAACCTCTAATTTATCTATCTATCTATCTATCTATCTATCTATCTATCTATCTATCTATCTATGCATGTAGTATATATGCTTATATAGATATACCACATTATATATATATATGTATATATATATATATGGCTGTTAAATAGTAGTTTGCATGCTCTGTCCCTCCCTTTAAACTGTGAGAACCTTGAGAACAGAGTCTGTTTTTGCCTTTCTCTTTATCCCCAGTGCTTTAGCACATTTCCTGGAATATAATAGACACTTGATAAACACTCCTTGCCTTGACTTAACTGTCCTAGGCATTGAGAACAATGCAAAGATAAAATAACCATAGCCTCTACCCTCAAGAAGCTTATAATATAACAAGGGATTTCTTCTCACTTTGAAGGACTTGAGGTAGGTAGTCCAAATATTCAAGAGTATCTGATCACAGCAGAAATTTCATAAGAAATATGCCCTTTCCACCTGGCCCCCTCCAAATGCATGGCCTCAGAAGCCTTGTGAAATCAAGGTACTAGCCTGCTCCACTAGTCAAGTACAAGAATTCCTTAGATTCTTGTGACTGAGTACTTGACCTTGAACAGACTACCCAAGTGACCCTAGTTCCTAGGTTGAATCAAGGATATTCCAAATAGAGTGCATTAGGAAACTAATGCATCTCACTTATTGGAAAGGTGGTTCAGCTCCTAAGACTTTGGGGAATAAGGAGAAGGAAATATAGAAGTTTGATAGAAGTCAAATGTGAGCAGAGGATGGGGGAACACAAACATGAAAAAGTGGTAGACCATGGGATCAGTGAAACACAAAATTGAAACAATGACCTTTTCTCTATCCTTTACACTTATTCTACCCCCCAGAGAAGTTAATAAATATACCCAAAGAGTTTATTCTGTTTGATTCCTCCCAAACAAATTCATTCTAAAAACTTGTCATGCCTACCTGAGATTTTTTTAACCAGATAAGAAGGTGTCTTTTCAGGGAGAGATGTGAAAAATTGTAAAGAAATTAAATTTGTAAAAAAATTGTAAAGTTAGTATCTGTAAAAATTTCCCACCAAATTAGCTCTATCCATAAGTGAAATGGGCTACTTTCTCAGTCCCTCTTAATTCCAGTGCCTTCACTTTATTAATTATCTCTGATTTATTTTTATGTAACTTATTACATATATATACATATATATTATATATATATTTGTTTGCATATTGTAGTCCCCATTATATTGAAGGGATTGTCTTTTGTCTCTTTTAGTATCACCAGGGTTTGGCACATAGTAGGTATTTAATAAATGTTTATTGATTAATTGATTACTTCCATATGTAATGGCCTTCCCTCATTGGAGGTCTTCATGAAAAGGCTATATAATTACTTTTGCATGATTTTGCAAAAGAGATTTTTTTCTCAAGCATGAATAGAACTAGATGACTAGTTAAGTAGTAGCATTGAGCTCCCTTTGAAGTCTGACATCCTGTGCTTCTGTGAGTCACTAAAGTGACTCCTCATGTACATAATCATTTAAGCCCAGGCAAATTGAGTGAACTCAACTGCGGAAGATGAAGAAAAGGTGATTTAAAAGTCTTCAATTTTATTAGTATGAAAGTAGATAGCCAGTTCTGCCATCAGGTATAATTTGTTTAATGTCATCCTCTGTAGAATTAATCACAACTGCTGAACTGAGGATGTACTCAAACCATCATCCTCTAGAGCTTCTAGGCAAAATATGTCAGAATCCCACAGAACAAGAAAAATGGTGACTGAAGCTTGGTAAAAAAAATATCTCTATTGGAAAAATGTTTAGCTGATGATGTGGAACAACTAAATCAAACCTAATTCTATGAACTAGGAAGATGTGAACCTGAAAATTGAGCTCCTTGTGAAATGGATGTCAATTGAATAAACAATGAGTGAAGAACCTCCATTGCTTATAGCCAATACTGGATGAAACTCACCTTGAGTTTTTCACTTACTTTTATCCTGATGCTCTGTTCAGTAAAGCTAGGCTAAAATAGCCTGCCTTCCTTTTTGCCTTCCAATCTGAAATGTCTCATGATGAAACTAGACATTTTGGTGTGGTCATTCTGAGGTACTCGATGCAGCAAAAGTGTATCTTTTAAAATTTGTGAACATCTTCACCAAGAAAAGTGAAATTGGCAAATATTTCAATAGGAAAAAGGTAGAATGAATAAATGCTTTTCTTAAATATTTATTCTCAGGTAGATGAAATAAGTAACAAATGTTTGAGGGCAATGAAGGTATTCATATCATTAAAAGAGGCAAGCTAAAAAGCTCTATATATGGTATCTGGAGGATCCAAGTTTAAAGACCCAAGTGGCCTTAGAAAACTAATAACTGTGTGATTTCAAGCTCTGTCTACTTCATTTTCAACTATAAAATGAATATAATAATAACACCTATCTCCCAGGTTTGTTGTGAAATAAAATGAGATAATATTTATAAATCACTTAGCAAATCACTCTAAAAATGCACACTATTAGCAATTATTTCAAGAGAGGAATCCTCCCCCACTACAGGCATAGGATGCTTTTCTACATAATAATAAAAAAAAACCTGACATTTAAATGGTCCTTTAAGCACTTTACATATGTTGTCTTCTTTCAAAAAGGAAACTCTGTGTGGCATAGAAAGCTTTGCCTTAAATAGAAAAAAATGTGGATAAAAGTCCCACTTCTGCCATGGGTTGGGTGTGCAATCCTAGATAAGACATTAGTACATTCAGTACTTCAGTTAAGTATCTAAGATTTTATGTTGCAGAAAAGATGTTGAACTGTGTCAGTAGTGGCAATTTTATCATCCAGGATTTCCTTTTGCCACTGAGATGACAGGTCTAGTATCTGCCCCTGTGCCTTTTTCTAATTTAAGCCCTACAACTCTATTAAACTGGCAAGTCAAGCATTAATTTCCCTTTTTTACTGCTAAGAATGTGAGCTTCAAAGAAAACATGTAATTTCCCCATGGAGATATAGCTTCTTAAATGTCAGAAGGAGTATCAATCAGCCATTTACTAAATATTTATTAAGCACCCACCATGTACCAGCACAGTACTAAGGTACGGGAATACAAAAGGAGGCTTTAAAAAAAGTCCCTACCCTCAAGAAGTTTGTAATCTAATTGGGGAGAATAACATGTAAACAAAGATATACAAAGTAAGCTATAAACAGGACAAACAGGAAAGAGTTAGCACAGTGAAGGCACAAGTATTTGAGAAAAGTTTCCTATAAAATATTGGGTGTTATTTAGAACTTAAAGGAAGTCAGGGAAGTCAAACTTGGATGACAGAGAAAATAGCCAGAGCTATGGAATGTTTTATTCCAGTAATTGGATCAATGTGATAGAGGGTAGGAGTGGAGGGAGAAAATGTGTAAGAAGATGACAAAATTAGAAGAAATAAAGATTATGAAGGTCTTTAAAAGACAAGTTAAATATTCTGTATTTGATTCTGAAGGTGATACTGAATCACAAGTTCATTGCATAAAGGAAAGGCATAATTGCACCTGGGCTTTAAGAAGATTATTTTGGAGGCTGAAGGAAGGATGTATTAAAGTGGGAAGAGACTTGAAGCTGTTGGGCAAATCTATCAGGAAACTCTTGCAAAAAGCCAAGAATGAAATAATGAGAGCCTACACTAGAGGGGTAGCAGTGTCAGAGGAGAGGAAGAATTGCATATGAGAAATCAAAAGGTGAAATCAAAAGAATTTGGAAACAGTTTGGATGTTGGAGAGGGATCAGAGATAGTAAGGAGTTGAGGACAACTCCTAAGTTCTGAGTCTGAGCAACTAGAATGATAATGCTGCCCTTGACAGTAATAGAAAGTAAGGAAAGGAGGGATAATGAGTTCTATTTTGGAGATTTGAACTTATGAAGTCTACTGGGCATCTGATTTGGTATGCATGCAAACAATTAGAGACATGAGATTGGAAGATAGCAAAGAGATTGGAGCATAATAAATAAATCTGATAATCATCAGGCTAGAGATTCATGGGATTATTAATGATTAGATCATTAAATGAAATAGTATAGCGTGAGAAAAGAAGAGGATTCGGGAGAGCATCCTGAGAGATATCTTTGGGTCCAGGGCATGTTTTGGATAGGGTCATAGCAAAGGAGACTGAAAAGGAATAGGCAAGTAATAGAAAACCAAAAGAGAGGGGTGTCGGGAAAATCTGGAGAGAAAAGACTGTCAATGAAGAATGGATATGAATTTTTTTTTAAGTTTAATTAATTTAGATTATTCTTTCATAGTTACATGAATCATGTTCTTTCCCTACCACCTCTGGTAGCCAATGAGCAATTCCACTGGGTTTTACATGTGCCATTGATGAAGACCTATTTCCATATTATTGATATTTGCTCTAGGGTGATCATTTAGAGTCTGCATCTCCAATCATATTTCCATTGGCACATGTGATCAAGCAGTTGTTTTTCTTCTGTGTTTCTACTCCCACAGTTCTTTCTCTGGATATGGATAGCATTCTTTCTCATAAGTCCCTCAGAACTGTCCTGGATAATTGCACTGCTGCTAGTAGAGAAGTCTATTACATTAGATTGTGCCACAGTGTATCCATCTTTGTGTACAATGTTCTTCTGGTCACTCTGCATCAATTCCTGGAAGTTGTTTCAGTTCATATGGAGTTCCTTCAGTTCATTATTCCTTTTAGCACAGTAGTACTCCATCACAAACAGATACCACAATTTGTTCAGCCATTCCCAATTCGAAGGGCATCCCTTCATTTTCCAATTTTTTGCTACCACAAAGAGCATGGCTCTAAATATTTTTGTACAAGTCATTTCCCTTATTATCTCTTTGGGGTATAAACTGAGCAGTGGTATGACTGGATCAAAGGGCAGGCAGTATTTTAATGCCCTTTGGGCATAGTTCCAAATTGCCTTCCAGAATAGTTGGATCAATTCACAACTCCACTGGCAATGTTTCAATTTTGCCACATATCCTTCAACATTTATTATTTTCCTTTGCTGTCATATTAGTCAGTCTGCTAGGTGTGAGGAGGTATCTCAGCGTTGTTTTGATTTGCATTTCTCTGGGTATAAAAATATTAAAAGCTGCAAAGAGGTCAAGGAGGATGAAGTTTGAGAAAAGGTCATTTGAGTCCAGGTTAGCCTATCTCCAACTATAACATGATATCAGCTATATTCTACCTGCTTTCCTGCCCATAATTCACTGTGTGTTTATTCAGGAGTCCAGGAGGCTTTTTCTTATCAGTAAAACTTTCATGTAAACCATTACTCTATTATATTTTAAAGAATTTTCCCAAGGGAAGTCCAGATGAAGAAATAAGGCAAATGAAAAACTGAATTGAGTCTTAGTGCAAGACTCAATTTGTGTGAACCCAAAGTTCTTAGTAGGAGAAATCAGTGCAAGGGGAATTTGGCCAGAGGGAACAAAAGTGTTTAGTTGGGGTTGAAGTGGAAGACTATTACCAATGTGAGAATGGGGAATACTTCAAGGACAAGAAAGTATTCCAGTTGGACTTTAACAGATGGGTAGGAATTCAACAAATTAAAAGATAAAGAAGAGTATCCAGGAATTTAAAACAAATAGGAAAAAGAAAAAGCAGTGAAAATATGAGGTCTGTTGGAGAAACAGAGAAATCCAGTTTGGCTGAAGCATGTAATATGTGGAAGGGAACAATAAGTGAGGAACTGGAAAAGATAATGGATGAGCTTGATTGTTAGGCAAAAGGATTTGAACTTCAATCAGAAGGCATTAAAGAGTCACTGAAGAGTAAGAGAAAAAAATATGACAAGATCTATGGTTGAAAAAAATTATTGTTGGGAGTATTGAGAAAGAAAAAAAATTAAGAAACTATTCCAATTAAAGGGGTGGCCCAGTGTCTTGAGAGTTGGGCCTAGAAATGGGAGCTCTTGAGTTCAAATCTGACCTCAGATACTGCCTAGCTGTATGACTGTGAGCACAAATAAATGAGTGATAGAATTGTGAAATTAGAATAGAAAGGAGAGGAAAGTTGTAGATATTAAGGAGTAGAATTGACCAGGCTTGGTGACTGCTTAGACCAAGTTGATAAAGGAGAAATAAGGCAAAAGATAAGGTCAAAATTTCGAGCATAGGAGACTGGGTAAAAAGTGCTGATACCCCCAAAAATAATGAAGTCAAAAGACTCATGTTTAGGTGGAAAGATAATAAGCTCAGTATCTGGCTTGCTTTTGAAGAGGTAATGAGGTATCCTCCTGGTAGAGATATAATTGTTTAGAGGTGTATTATGATTTTTAAAATGGGAGGTGATGTAGTAGAATATGGCTTCAGTAACAAAAGTGAAGATAAAAGAATCTTAAATTGAAAGAAGTTGGTATTTTTTCTCTCTGGAGTTTTCTAATTACCCTTCATATTGCTTTAAACACTATTCCTTCCAGAAATATAACTATATTGTATACTCACTGAAAAGCAATATGAAATGTCCCCTCAAATCAACTTTTGAAGAAAAAAAATCAATTTTAGAATTGGGACCAGAGTGGTCCTTTGTCAGGGTGGTTGAGCAGCAAGGAGAAAATGAAATCTAGTGGTTTCCTAGGTTAACATTATTTTTACTAGCTTTGCCCTAATGTTTTTCTCTTTTGCTGAAGGAATGCAAGTACTATCCTTTCCTTTTAAACTGAGCACAATAAGGCACCACCACCCCTCACAATCCCTAGTTAGGACATTGCTGTCTCTTATAAAGGCATCCAGTATAAAGAAGTTATTTCTTTCTTATTTCTTTGTTTGTTTGTTTTTGTCTTATATTGTTTCTTTTTTTCTTTCTTTCTCCTCCTCCCCCCTTTTTTTCTTCTTCTTCTTTCTTTTTTCTTTCTTCTTCTTCATCTCCTTCTTTTTCTTCTTCATCTTTCTTCTTCTTCTTCTTCCTCTTCCTCTTCCTCTTTCTCTTCCTCTTCCTCTTCCTCCTCCTCCTCCTCCTCCTCCTCCTCCTCCTCCTCCTCTTCTTCTTCTTCTTCTTCTTCTTCTTCTTCTTCTTCTTCTTCTTCTTCTTCTTCTTCTTCTTCTTCTTCTTCTTCTTCTTCTTCTTCTTCTTCTTCTTCTTCTTCTTCTTCTTCTTCTTCTTCTTCTTCTTCTTCTTCTTCTTCTTCTTCTTCTTCTTCTTCTTCTTCTTCTTCTTCTTCTTCTTCTTCTTCTTCTTCTTCTTCTTCTTCTTCTCCTTCCTTCACATTCCAAACAAACTCTTCTACTGTGCTTATTTTAATTGCATTTGCATTTCTAAAAAGATATCCAAAAGCTAAGTAGTCCTTTTATACAATTAGGCACAAAACTCAGAACAGAAATTCTAATGCTTTCACTAGGTGGAAAAAATCATGAACAAATTCATATGATAGCCATACAAAAGAGATCTTAACAGTTTCAAAGCCAAGATTTGAACTATCAGGGCTGCATTTTGGGTCATGGTCTTGACCTTAGAGATGACTTTAAAAAGTTTCTCTATTCAAAAATTTTTCTATAGCCAATAACATATGATGACCCTAACAATACAGAGGGATAACTCCCCAGAAATGTCAGAGCTGGGGACAGATTTGCCTTCTACATTGTTCTTGGGGGGGGGAGGACAAAAGGTGATGGAATAAACTCAGTTCCCTCAATTTTGAAATCTAATTTCTTTCTACAATATCAATGGGAAATCTAAGGAAATAAATAAGAGTAGCTATTTAGCTATTGGTTGAGTGGAGAAAGAATAAAAGAAAAATGAAAACCCAAGACAGAATTTTTGCAGAATCTCTATATGTTTGGTAGTATAGCAAGTTTGAGTGACAGCCTAGAATTTTCCAAGAGCTGGCTGGGTAAAAGTTCTAAGCTGTTGAAGGAGAAGGTTTCCAACAGTCAGTCTGGAGCTGGAAGTGAAGACTAAAGCTGTGGATCTGAGACTCCCCTGGAAAAAAAAAAAACATCTATCAAGCAGCCTGCCTGTGAGGATCAATTAGAAAAGGTGGAGAGAAAATTCCAGTCATCCTGGTCAATAGATTGACTGGGGAAAAGAATCTCTACCTTGACTGCATCATCTAATGATACCATAACTTGGATTCCTACTCCTTGACCTGCCAAAGGACTCTAAGTGAGAATTTGGGTTCCCTATTAGGACTTAACTTTAGTAACCCTTAGTAATCTTCAGTTTAGTTTAGCTTAGAAAAGGATTAATCTTAGAAATTAATTACAGTGGGTTGGGGTAAATAGTCAGATGCAAACCCTTCCCCTTATCCTCCCTTAACTTTCCCTTCTCTGTTCATAAACTCAGTTATTTATATTTGATTTTCCCTTTGTATAAACCCTTCCCCTTTCCTAAATAATAATTTATATAAATATAATAAAATAAATATAATGAATATAATTTATAATAATAACAGTAGACAACAAAAGTGAGTATCAAAGCAATACATTCTTGCCTTTTAAGGGAAACTAAATGGGCTGCTCTTCTTGACTCAATGAACTACTTTTTATACTTTGAGACAGCCCTCATTCCCTACTGATATCAAAAGGAGCAAAAGATTATTCAAAATGCTTCAGCATTGACCACATATGCCTAAAATTGATCATTAGAGCTCGACCCAACTCCATATCTGCTCAATGGTATGCCCTTCAACTCAGGCCTATCCCTACATATGTTCAATACGGTATTATAAAGATTAAAATTTATGGGAGATGGGGAGACTGAGGCAGGTAGAAATTAGTTTCTCTCTGCAAGGAGTATTATATTTTTTTAGAGGTTTATTAAAGGTTAAAGATTAAAGAATATACAAGTAAGAAACATGTGCCTAGGCCAGAGGCCTAGACAAAATAACCTCACATCAGGCAAGAGACCACCTGCTCCAAAACGGAAGTCCAAAAAGAGCCAAGAGAGAGCCTCAAAAGCTGAATCAGCTTAAATACCTTCTCCATCTCTGCCCAGGTGAGATTACAAGGCATTCTGGGGAAGTGGAGCAAAGGCTCGTGGGGATTGTAGTCCTGTATTCGAGTCTATTTTTTACAGTATGCTTCCAAGCAATCTGTTACATAAATAATTATGATGCTGAAAGCAGCATAATGAAGACAAAGTAAATAATGACCTTGCATCGTGAAAAAGGTGAAGAGGGAGATACTCCTTGGTAGATAGTAGAAGAATTAGGAAAGACTTCATGAAGTTAACATATGAGTCAAGCTTTGATGAAAGGAAGAAACTTCCATAAATGGAGATATAGTAAATGGTAAAATTAAGCCCTTATCAATAAATGTTCACCAAATAACTATGATACATAAGGAATGATGATGTGAGTTTTTTTTTTAAGTTAGAAGCATAGTTGGTGTCATTAAGTAGTATAGTTAACCTCTTTGTAGGGAGCAGTAATCTACTGAGCTTTATGCATCTTCACCCTCTTCATTGACTATGGAATAGGTTCTATTGAAATATTTCAATCAAATATTCAACCAACTCTCATTTAGAACCTGCTACATGCCAGTTTCTGTACCAAACATTGGGGATACAATTGTAAAGAATGAGACTACCCCAACTCTAGGGAACATTTGGCTTTCTATTCAAATTATGTAAACTTTAAATATACATGCTACTTAATTATATTATCCATATTGTTACATCCTATTTTATTAAGAAATCTAGCTTATATTTCCTGAATAAACATTTTTCCTAGAAATATCTGACCTGATTCAATGTTTTTTGCTCTTTTTTCTCCAAAGTCATTTAATAAAGTACCTAATATTTCTCAATCCATGTTCCAAATCAATTAATGTGAGAAATTTATAGATTTAGGCAGAAAATTTCTAAGAGCCAATCATAAATAGTTTAAAATAAAACTGTTTACTATGGGAAAATTATATTCTTACTGTTACAGTGTAATAAGGTAATGAATTACCTTGTCTCATACAAGTAAATGACATACCATTATTTGATACTGTTTGGATTCACTAAAATAAAGTGTAGAACTGAGAGGTAGATTCTATTCCTTTTTAATTAATTCCTCTCTCTAATAAGCTATAAGCTATGTGGCACAAAACTGAACTATAAATAATATCCCCTTTAGTAAAAATGAATTATTTTAGCATCAACCTTATAAAAAAAATTAACATAGTTTGGAGTTTGAAAGTGGCAAAATCTAAAAAATAATTATCTTTGTTTTAAAGTATTACTGCATTGCACAATTGCCAGATAGGAGCAAGGGAATTTTAAAGAATTGCTGAATTTTCAAATAAAAACCAAGAAACTCATCTTCAATCTAAAAAAAAAGTCTCAGCTAGAGGAATGTTTAGAAAGACAAATGTTTAACTTTCTGGTTAACTTAGAATTAATGAGAAAAACTTTACTTATTCAAATCCTTATTTGAAAAAAAAATCTCTCAGAAAGGGTAAGCCAATATTCCTTTCTCAGTAAATACAGTGGACAAAATTTTAATCATATTTGTTTATGACTTATGCTCTTGTTTGTTATCCAGGGCCATTGATAATGAACGCAAATTCTTTTTTGTTGATTTTTTTTTGCTTTCTAAATATTATTTATTCATAAATTATTTTTCTATCCATATATGACATTAGTGATCTCTTCACCCTTCATTTATTTCCATTTTCTGTCATGCCTGGAATAGTAATCTAGTCATTTCATCTATTTCCAAATATGATTTCATAAATTCATTTAAATTCTGGATTTGATGATGTAAAAATATCATAAATTCTAGAGCTGTAAAAGTCATGAGAAATTAAGTGGTGTAATTCTTCATCTTACAGATGAGCAAATTGAGTTTCAGTGATTTCCCCTTCAATATCACATTGAGAGAAAAAGATAAAATCTTTTCAAATCCATTTTTGTGACACTAAATTCAATGGTTTTTTTCCATTATACAAGCAGTTCTCAAACTTAATTGTCTCAGAAACCCTGTACACTCTTAAAATTATTGAGGATTCCCTAAAGATCATTTGTTTCTGTGGTTTAAACCATTGCCATGTTAGAAATGAAAACATCTTAATATTTTTATTACAATAGTTCTGATTTCTTTTATTTTTACTTCAATACTAGGTTCCCACATGTTTTCAAAAGTTATATGATATAAATTGTCTTCTTCTCTTTTTTCTTCCCCTCTCCCAGAGCTGGCAAGCAATTTAATATGGGATTTATATATACATATATATATAATTGCACATAGCATAGTTCTATATTATTCATTTTTAAGTGAATAATCTTATAAAATTTGTAATTCCAAAACTTTAATATTATTAGGGTAGCTAGAAGGAGTAAAAATTAGACAGAGAGGGTGTGAGTTGAATATTATGGGATGATTTAAAAAATAAAATAAAATAAAGGCATCAGAAAGAGGAATATATTGTTTGGAAAGAGAAGGGAAAAATAGAATGGGGGAAATTATTGCACATAAAAGAGGCATGAAAGAGCCTTCACTGTGGAAGGAACGAAAGAGGTGGGGAGGAGAACATGTGAACCTTACTTTCATCAGAATTGACTCAATGAAGGAACAACATACACAATCAATTGGGTGTGGAAAGCTATATTACCTTACCAGGAAATTGGGAAATTTTTTTCAGAAGTTGATCAGTGTATTCTTTCAATTTCTATTTCACTCTTTTATTCAATAATAAGGCACTTTACTTTGACGATTTATTGTAATCTGATGTCTACCCCTTTTTATCATGGCTTACAGTTAGTCCAATTATTATTAAATTGTCACTCTTGGATCTATTTTCCATGACAGTTGATTTTCCAATATGATATTTCATATTTCTTCTCTCTTTTATTCTTTTGATTTTGTTTTATTGTTGTTGTTGTTGTTGTTGTTGTTGTTGTTGTTTTGGTGTCTCATGAAGTTATTAGTTTCCCCTTGCCCAAATCTAATTTTTTAAGGAATTATTTTCTTCAATGAATGTTTGAACCTAATTTTGGGCCAATTAGGTTTTTTAAAGTGTTATTATTTTTTTTGCATTGCTTTTATTTCTTTCCCCTCTACATTTTCCCTCTGCCTCTCTTATTTAGTTTTTTAAATCCTTTTTCAATTCTTCCAGAACTCAAGATCAATTCTCATTTTCTTTGAACTTTTGCTTTGATCTCACTGTCCCCCTCTCAGTTTGTGCCTTATTATGCTTTGTCTCCATACTATTATAGGCTGTTTTTTTACATGATAGCTCATTCTCCTAGCCTTTTACTTGGCTTTTATTTTCATCTTAAAGGTGGGATTTGTTCTCATGGTAAAGGAGACACTCTCTTAAATTTGAGGGTTTGTTTTCTTTTCATTCTGATATCCTTAGTTCTAGTTATGGGTTTCTTCAAGTTTTATTTTTTCCAAGGTGGTATGATGGTCTGAGTGATGAGTTCTGAAAGCCACCTCCCACTACAAATTCTGTCTCCTCTCAGAACTACTGATGGCTTACATGGCTTAGAGCATTGTGAGCTACCTTATGCTGGGTCTCAGAGGATTACTTACCATGGACTAGAACAGAGTGTCTTGTCCTCACTCTTGTTCTAGACCACCCAGGTGCATGGAGGTCTGTTTTGACATAGGGCCTGAGGCCTTACTGAAGACATCCACTAGGCTGGTAACTCATGAAATAGATGTAGGGGTAGCTTAGGTATGGTCTTGGGATCTTAATGTTGACTTGGGCTCAGGTTCAGAACCTCAAGCAATAGGGGTTGGGTAGGTCAGAGATTTTTGTTGATATATGCTGTTGCTCCTTTATGCAGACATTCTACAGACTTCTCCCCTCTCATGCCAGGGAAATATACCTTATTTGCCTACCTTCCCATTTGCTTTCTGTTGGAAAATTACCTCACTCCATCCCTTTCTTGTTTCCATCACTCCAATATTTGTTTTGAAGTTTTATTTTAAGGGTGTTTGGAAAGGATTCTCAGGCAGCATCAAGCTTTGCATGCCTCTACTCCATTATCTTGTCTCCACTCCTCACCCTCTAAGATTAAACTTTATAGGTATAAATATCAAGTTTTAATCTTGAATGAAAAAAAATCAACTTCACAAGAACAATATGGAATTTACATGACTAGACATTTAGTCTTCCTTAATAGATTGTCAGAAGCTAATGGAAAGCAATTTCCATGTGATTCAATAGTGGGAGTATTTGTAGTAGTCTTCCTGGGGAAAAAAAGCAGTTATCATATGGAAGAGAGTTAAGATTTGTTCTATTTGTGTTTAGAGGACAGAGGTATATGACTAGTAGAATATGCAAAGAGGCAGATTAAGCTCAAGGCTAGGAAAAACTCCCTATTAAAACTAAGTAGAAAATGTGCTACTTTGAGAGCAGTCAGTTCTTTTCATCCTACTTCTTTGTTGGAAAGGCCAGATGAACACTTGGCTGAGTTGCAGAATGACTTATTTTCCAAATAACATGTATTAACAATTTTCAACATATATCATTTGCAGGATCAAAGGGTATGCATGGTTTTATAGTTTTCTGAGCATAGTTGAAAATTGCCCTCCAGAATGGTTGGATCAATTCACAATTTCACCAGCAATGCATGTGACCCAATTTTGCCACATCACCCTCAACATTTATCACTTTCTTTTACTGTCATAATGGCCAATATGATAGTTGTGACATGGTACCTCAGAGTTGTTTTAAATCTAATTTCTCTAATAAAGAATGACTTGGGGCAACAGCTGGGTGGCGCAGTAGATTGAGAGCCAGGTATAGAAACGGGAGTTCCTAGGTTCAAATCTGGCCCCAGACACTTCCTAGCTCTGTGACTCTGGGCAAGTCACTTATCCCCCATTGCCTAGCCCTTACCACTCTTCCTTTGGAACCAATACATAGTATTGATTCTAAGACAGAAGGTAAGGGTTAAAAAAAAGAGTGATTTAGAAAAATTTATATGATTATTGATAGCTTTGATTTCTTCATATGAAAATTGTTCATATCCTTTGACCATTTGTTAATTGTGGCAAATGCAAATTCTTAAAAAAATTGACTGAGTTCTCTATAGAAATTGGACCTTTATAAGAGTAATTTGTAAATTTTTTTCCAATTTGTTGTTTTCTGTCTTACCTTGATTATATTATATATTATATATTTGTTTGTACAAAAGCTTTTTAATTTAGTATAATCAAAATTATTCATTTTCAGTATGATAGTGCTCTCTATCTCTTGTTTGTTCATAAATTTTTCACTTCCCCATAGTTCTGCCAGGAAAAGCATTTCATGTTTCCTAATTTACTTACGTTATCAATCTTTATATCTAAATCATATACCATTTTGACTTTATCTTTACATAAAGTATATATTGGTCTATACCAAGTTTATGGCAATCAATGAGTATTTCTAGACTGCATTGGGAGTAATGCTACTTGTTTCCATGTAGCAAAATTAGGATAATTTCCATTGTTGTAGGGAAAATTAAAAGCACATGTCATTGTGGACTGTCAGATAAAATAGCTGTTCTTTACATAAAGTTTAGATTCACATGACTTTAGGCTAGAAAGTTTGAGGAAAAAGTAGTGGTACCTTTGAGCTTAAAGTTTCTGTCATTTTTCTCATTATTTAATTTCAAAAAGAGGCAATATGATATAAACAATCATTTCTTTTTTTTATTTTTCACTAACTAATAGTGTTTTCTTCCTTTATTATAGAAATCTAAGAACCCGAGGACTTTAAATAAAAATTAAAAGCAGTTTTGTCTTCTGTTCTCCTAACATCTAACATTTCAAAATCCAAACACATAGTCTCAAAGAGGTGAAAAAGAGAGTATCAAATATAAAACAAACAATACTGTTATGTTTTGGGACCGTTTGTACTATATGTGTTTACATATATAGATGTATAATATAGATCAGCATTGGTAAAGTATTGGTAAACATGTCCAGTCAGCATGGAGAGAAAGGAGCTGCTCCTTTCCCTCTCTTCCTAGCAACTGAGGATATTTTTTGCATGTCCAGACTCTCTGTCCAGCTGCCCAAAGTGAGCACGTCCTCCCTCTGTGCACTGAGGTAATGGGGGGCTCAGGAGGCTCACAGGCAGCTTGAAGTAGCAGTCTGAGCATGTGAACTTGAAAACCTTTGCCAACATTGTTATAATTGTATTATGACTTGTTTATCTCTTCATCCAAAAACTTCCCACAGAAAGTCTTCTCATTTAAAGACAAAACTAGAGTCATTTAAATCTAGCCCATTAATGGGTAGATGAACTGAATATTCAAGGGCATACCATATAAATTAAGAGTGACAGCTCAAATATATATATTTTAACAGCTATGGTTAGGTGGAGAATTATTAACCAAACAAGGAATATAAATGATAAAAAATTATTATTATGACATTAAACTAAAAAGATTTTTAAGAAATAAAATAATACTAAAATAAGAAGGGAAATAAAAGATTTTGAAGAAAAAATCTTTGCACCAAACATTTTAGATAAAAGTCTGTTAGCTAACTAACATAAATATAAGACCAATTGCCATTCCCCAGGACATAAGTGGTCAAAAGATATAAACAAACATTATCAAAAGAAAAATTGCCAACTATTAGCATTCATATAAAATGTCACTTCAAATCAGTAATTGTAAAAGAAAAGCAAAACAGAAACTGACATTTTATTTAATCCTCAATAATCTTGCAATGATAACAAAAAATGAGAATAGTTCATTTTGGAGAACTTATGGAAAATTTGAAACATTAATACAATTTTTGTACAACTTTATTTTGGTCACAATTTTGAAAAATAATTTAAAACTGCTAAGAAAAATAATTTAAGTGCTCATAATACTTTATCCAATTCTCACTTCTAGAAATATACATCAAAAAGATAAAAAATAGAAAATTAAAAATGTTCCCATAAATATCCAAATATTTATAGCAGTACTTTTTTTTGTAATAGGAAGAAAATAGGGATAAAATAGTTGCCCATTAATTAAAAATGGCTTAAATAACTAGAAATATTGCTATATCTGAATTTATTATTATAATGAAAAATAAAAAGAAACATGGAAGTTTAATAAATTTTTACAAATACGATTAACTAGAACTGGGAAAACAAGATAAATGAAGACTACTATGATATATAAATGGGAAAAGTAGGAAAAATTGAGCTCTGTGTCAATGAAATTGACAATAAGATCTAAAGAAGAGACTTCCAAATGTGTCTCCCCCTAGCCATACCAGCTTTCAACTTACACTATAAAGCAATAATCATCAAAATGATTTGATACTGGCTAAGAAATGGAGTAGTGGATCAATGGAATACATTGAGAAATCAGCACACAGTAGTTAATGGTGATAATAATCTAGTGTTAGATTAAAGCTATTAGGGAAAGAACTCATTAGAAACTGGAAAACAATATGGCAGAAATTATGCATAGACCAACATCTCACACCATACACCAAGATAAAGTGGAAAATGGGCACTTGATCTGGAAATATCATAAACAAATTAAGAGAACATGGAAAACTTTACCTTCCAGACTTATGGACAAGGGAAGAATTTATTATCAAACAAAACATTGAGAACATAATAAAAAATGAAATAGATAATTTTGATTACATCAAATTAAAAAGAGAAACAATAAATTGGGTGAAATCTTGATAGACGGTGTCTCTGACAGTCCTCATTTCTTAAATATATAGAGAATTGTGTCAAATTGATAAACCTATAAAGCATTCAGCAAATGACAAATGGTCAAAGGATATGAACAGAGATTTCTCAGGTGAATAAATTAAAACGATACTATATACTATACTATATATGAATAAATGCTCCAAATTACAAGTGATTAAAGAAATGTAAATTAAAACAACTCTAATATATCAATTCACATCTGTCAGATTGGCTAATATGTCCTAAAAGGACAATGACCTATGTTGGAGGGGATGTAAGAAAACTGGGAAACTAATACATTGCTGGTGGAGCTGTGAACTGATAGAGCCATTCTAGAAAGCAATCGAAAGCCATACCCAATGGCCCACAAAACTATGCATACCCTTTGAACCAGTAATAACACTACTAGATCTCTATCCTAAAGAAATCAGAGATGGGGAAAGGACCTGTTAACAGCTCTCTTGACAAAGAGAGGCAATGAATGGGAAAATGAGGAAGTGTACATCAGCTAGGGCATCAACAAGCAGGATGAGTTAAGAAAAACACAGAAAAACATGAATTGATGCAAAGTGAAATGAGCAGAACCAGGAGAACAGTAAATACAGTAACAGAAATATTATGCAATATTAACTTTGAAGAATTAAACTATTATCAGCAAAATAAAGACTTATATTGAACTCAAGGGATGCAGGATAAAAATGTTATACAAAACCAAAGAAAGAACAGTTGGAATCTCATTGCAAAACAGAGTATTCCATATTCCAGTTATTTCCTTCACAAGTTTCTTATTGTATGTGTGATATATCTTCTGACATGACATGGAAATATATATTACATAAAAGCACTGATATAATGTATAAATGACTATTTACTGGCTTGGATGGAGACAGAGGGAAAGAATTTTAATAATGAAACATCAGAAAAATTATAAAAATATTGTTTCTACTTGTAATTTCTACATGTGATGAATTCTACATGAAAAAAAATATATATGACATACCCCCAACACACATCAATAAAAAGGAATGTGAATCCCCATAATTTTTAAGAGGTAGCTAATTTCAGAATTTTGAATATATTGTGAGACTTGATTGGATTGGTTGATTTTGCTGAATTTCTTTATGTCTTAATTAATTTTTCTTTTTTATTCTTTGTTATTAATGATTACTTTGTAGGTAAAGAGAGGGAGGGGATAGAGATGCTAGGAAATAAAAGTGGTATAAAATATTAAATGTTAATTTAAAATTATTCTTTTCACATGTTCAATTTTAGTATGCATTCTGACAATAAGCTCTTACAAAGAAAGTGGTACTATATAAGAAGTTCTATAGAAGCTTCTAATCAGTTTTGTTTCTAATCTTACTTTAACCTCAGTACTCTTGGGACAATATTCATTTTTTATTTTTCATATTATCTTCATAACATTTTTATTTTACATATCATTTTCACTTTTATATATTAAGTCCCTTATATTCTAACTATTAGTGACTACCTATTCAACTTAAGATATAGCTGCATCTTTCCTCTATGGGTGAAACCCAACCTATCATGAAAAATCTCCATACCACTAACTCACAAAGAGTGAATTGTCTGTTCCTGTCTGCCCATTGATAGATCCCTAGTATCTTTAGTGTATAGACATACAAAATGAATACATAAATACAGTTTTTAAAAGTATATTTTTACATATATCATTAAATGTTTCCCAGTTACATATAAAAATTTTAAAATCATTCAAATAACTTTCAAAGTCTCTCCCTCCCATTTTTCCTTCTTCCTTAAGAAGGCAAGCAGTTTAATATAGATTAATTTCCATATTATCCATGTTATAAAAGAAAATACACAAAAAAGTAAATCAAAGAAGAATAAGTTAACAATATGCTTCAGTATTCATTGAGCTCATCAGTTCTGTCTCCATAGGTGTTTAGTATTTTTCTTCATGAGTCCTTTGGAATTATCTTAGATCATTGCCTTGGTCAGAATTGGTAAGCCTTTCACAGTTGATAATCTTTATAATATTGTTGTTACTATGTAAAATTTTCTATTAGTTCTCATTTCATTTTTTATTCTTTCATATAAATCTTACTGGTTTAAAATCATATTTTCCTTTCTTATATTAAAATAGTATTCCATGATAATTATATGCCATAATTTGGTCAGTCATACTACAATTGACAAACATATCTTCTATTTCCAATGTAAATGTTTCAATTTTTCGACATTCTCTCCAGCATTTATAATTTTTTTTCTGTTATGTTAGTCTATCTGATAAATATGAGGTAGCACAGAGTTGCTTTAATTTCCATTTCTCTAATCAATATTGATTTAGATCTTTATTGTATGACTATATATATGGCTTTGAATTTTCTTCTGAAAACTGCTTATTCATATTATTTGACTACCTATCAATTTTAGAAAGGCTCTTATGTTTTTTAATTTGGATCAGTTTCCCTATATTTGAGAAATGTGGCCTTCATCAAAGAAATTTGACATATGAAGTTTTCCCAGTTTCTTGTCTTCCTTCTGATTTGGGCTGCATTAATTTGATTTATATAAAAAACTTTTAAATTTAATATAAACATATTATCTATTTGAATTACAGTTATATTCTTTATCTCTTGTTTGGACTAAACTCTTACCTTATCCTTATAAATGACAGGCAATTTTTTCCCATGCTTCCCTATGTTATTATCCTTTATGTCTAAATCATTTATCCATTTGAAACTCATTTTGGCATACATTATGAGATGCTGTTCTATCCATAATTTGTAGCAAATTGCTTTTCAGTTTTCACAGCAATTTTTGTCAAATGGATAAGTCTTACCGCAAGTGTTTGGACCTTTGGGTGTATCAACTATTAAATGACTATTATAGGTAATGTGTATTGTGTACCTAATCTACTTACACTGATCTATCACTCTATTTCTTAGCCAATTCCAGATTGTTTTTATGATTATTGTTTTATAATACAGGTCAAAATCTGGAACTGTTAGTCTGCCTTCCTCAGGTAATTACTTGCTTGAAATAAATCACACCCCTCCCACCTACATTTTTAGATGTTCATGAGATTAGAAATTTAGTGCTTTCATGATCTTACAGGTTATTTAGTCTAACATCTTAATTTCACAAGTAAGAAAAGAAATAGCCAAAGGAAGAAAGTGAATGTTCCCAGATCACACAGGCAATGGGACAGACCTAGAATTTGAACCCAGATGCTTGAAATCTAAATCCAGCACTCCCTCTACTGCAATACTCAGAAATTGAGGCAGTATCATAAAGTAATTAGGACAGTAGATTTAGAGTCAAAGAGACTTAAGTTAAAATCCTGTTTTAGTCTCTTATTAGCTGAGTGGCCTTGGACAAATTAACTAAACTCTCTTGGCCTAATTTTGTTATGCCCAGCATTTATTCCTTGTCTGCTCTGTGCTAAGAATCATGCCAACTGCTGGGATACCAATAAATGTAAAAGACTTCCAACACTCCAGTAATTACTTGGGTAAATACATTTCTTTAACTTGATTCTTACAGCTTTATGGACCTGTTGAATTAAGATAAAGGTATGATTAAAGACTCTCTCCACTCATAGATCAGAAATAGAATTCACAAGGTCATCTAGTCCAAGTTCTTCATTTTATCCAAGTAGAAACTGAGGCCTTGGTGTTGAAATGACTCACCCTAGATCATAGAGTTGGTATATCAAGAGTGGTATTTAGAGGAATTAAATTTTAATGGTTTGACTAAAATATATGAAAATTATAAAGAATATGGTGGTCATCAATTTAAAATATTGTAGCTCAAAGTCAAAATGACATTTAATAGCTTTTATTTACAAAAGAGGTGGAAAGAGTGAAATTAGAGAAATGGCCTTTCACACTAAATATTACCCCAGTGCTCAACTCAGCCAGGCACAACTTGTTAACCCTCTCAACTGAAGTTAAACTCTCTCTGGAAGTCAGGAAAGGAAAGTCAGTTATTCACTCACATAAGTTCCCTTCAAGAAGTGGGTCAAGATGACTCCAGCTGAAGATGACTCCTGTAGGCAACTCTTTTCTTGAAGCTGAATTCCCAGCCCCAGAAATTCATGGCCTTTTATAGTGGCTTCTTGTCCTTTCCCCTCTTCAAAGGGGCAAATCACAGTTTCCAAATTGCCCATCACTGCCCAGAAGGGCAGTGTCTTGTGGGATCCACTTCTCACATGTGAAGGTGTTAATTCTTATTATAGACCTCTGAAAGTATAAACCTTTTTTATCATGTTATTCACACATTTCTGACTAAATGGGTTAAAAGGGTGGAGCTCTCTTTACTTAGTAATTAGCTAGGTACAAAGTAGGGGGACTAAAAGAAAGAGTTGACTAAGTGTTAACTTAAAGTAAGCAAAGAATACCTGTCCTCCAACTCAAGAGGCATCACTCTTTGTAATATTTCACACTAATTACTACAAGTTTTCAATTTATTCATGTATAAAAAGAGGATATTTGAATTTAATGACCTCTAAGATCTCTTCCAGCTCTTCACCTATGATAAACTACATTTAAAGCCTATTTCATGCCTCATCTAATCCATGAAACTTTTTCTGATCACACTTAGTAAAAGTTATCTTTCCCTGGAATATCTCTACTCATCTTCATCTCTCAATTCAATTTTATACTGACTCATATTAAAGCTGACTTCCTTAGGTGTCTTATCTACTAACACCAAGTCCAATTAGATTGCAAGATCCTTCATCTTTGTTTTACCAGCACTTTAAGATTCCCTGCATATAATCAAGTCTTAATATATGGTTGTTGAATAGAGTTATTCAATTCAATTATTCTTGAATTCAATTTAATTGTTATCATTTGTAACCTACACAGCTTTTAAACACATTGATTAGCAGCTGGAGCTGGAGTTCCCATTTGCTTTGTCTAATATTATTCATACCTCCCATTTTCATAGACTATTCTGCTTGAAACAGAATTATCCCTGTCTCATCCTCTATGTCTGAGCTGAATCATGGAGCTCCTTCATGTCCCACTTCTTGATAATTTCTCAAAAGACTTGCTTCTCCCTCACTCCATTTTTTCTTGCCAGAAATCATTGGTACTGATGACATTACATATCCAGGTCTGAATATCACCCATATGCATCCTCACATGAAAATATATATTTAATAAGAAATCTAAAAATATAGTTTTAAAGCTTGCATAGCATTACATGGAATTCAATCAAATTTTCTGAGTTTAAATGCTCTTAGCAGGCAATATTATGTTTGGGTTCAGTGGAAGTCATAACATTATTAATATCTGCTACAACATTAGTATTGGTTCAGCTCATTGAGTCAATGGAACCAAACAAGGACTCACAATAAATTTTATGTAAATGCTGCTTCCTTTTATTGTGCATTGCTGCTCTCACAGTTCAATCAGTTATTGTCTCATGTCAGTTAGGCCAAGGACATGGATTGAATCTCTGTTCGAGCCAGATAGCTTCCTCAGAGAAATGGCCACAACTCTAAAAGCAGCCCTTTATTTTTTTCTTTATCATGAGGACGGATTTAATTTGATCATTACCTCAATATTTTAAAAGCTACTCTTCAGGACCACCATGTCAAGATGACTCCATAGGAGAAGCAGAGCCCTTCTTTTCCTCTCCACTGATCAAGACATAGTGCCTCAAAACAACAAAACCAAAGTCAAAGAAATGAAGGAGTTCCACAGTAGGGCACAGTAGGGTAGGCAAAGTTAGGGCATTTCCATGCTAAAAGGGGGAGGTGAATTTTCCCACAAAGGGATGAGCTTGTTACTCCTACCCCACTTCACCTACCTTTCCAGAGTCCAAGTAAGCATGGGACAAACTTCTAAGTTCTAGGAGGGAGGCTGACTAAGGTCAACACAGAATGACCCCTAAGAGAAACTAGACTAAGAACACTGGGAGGTTGAGGAAACATTGAGATAGAGTGCAGAGCTTGGGGAGAGGGGGTAGCTCACAGCAAAACACCACAGAGAACTGAAAAAAAAACCCTTGGGCAAAAACCTCTCCAGTGTTCAATACAGAGATTTGCCCACACTCCACCCCCAGACCTCTTCCAGGAAATCTTTAAGTTCTCTCTTACTGGCCCAGTCCATAAGAAGAGCAAGACTAGGAACCCCAGGAGGTTGAGGGAAACATGGAGATAGGGCACTGAGCTTGGACAGAGAGAAGTGGCTGAAAGAAAAATGCCACAGAGACCCAAAAAATAATCTGTGGACAAAAACCTCTACAGCACTTAATACAGAGACTTCCCTACATTTCACACCCAGACCTCTGCAAGGCACTCTTTAAGTTCTTAGGAACTGGACCTGCCCATAAGAGCAGCTGGAGACTGCTGAGGACTAAAAAAATTATTGGGGCAAAAACCTCTCCAGTGCCTAATACAAAGACCACCCATATTCCTCACTTAGACATCTCAACAGGAAGGAACAAAACAATGGCCACCAACTCCCAGGAACTAAAATCCACAAACACAAAAAAAAGAAAGAAAAGGGAAAAAAGAAGGAAAAAAGATAAGAAGAAAACTGTAATCCTTGATAATTTTTACAATGAAAAAAACCCAGGCTAAAGAAGAGACAGAAGATGATGGTGAACAATTAAACACACCCAAATCTTCGGGGAGAAAAAGGAAATTGGACACAAGTTCTTGAAGACTTTAAATCCAAGATTGTGAGAAAAATGGAAGAGATGTGGCAAGAAAAGTAGGAAATAGTTAAAAAAGAAAACAACAGTTTAGAAGACAGAATCTTCCACTTGGGAATTGAAGCCCAGAAATCAAATGAAATAATAAGCAAATTGAAGACCAGAAATGACCTTCTGGAAGCCATGAAAAGCAGGATAGAGCAAACTGAAAAGGAAAAAATCAAAAGATCTTAGCTGAAAACCAGTCATTTAAAACTAGAATTGGGCAAGTAGAAGCCAATGATCTCACAAGACAGCAAGAATTAATAAAGCAAAGTAAAAAGAATGACAGATTAGAAGACAACACAAAATATCTTATTGAGAGTGTGGTTAACCTGGAAAACAGATCTCAGAGACACAATTTGATAATCGTAGGCCTACCTGAAAACCTGGAAACAAACAGAAACTTTGACATCATATTACAAGAAATTATCCAAGAAAACTGCCCTGAGGTTCTGCAACAAGGGGGCAAAATAGACTTTGAAAGAGTCCATAGATCAACTGCTACACTACATCCTCAAAAGACAACTCCCAGGAATGTAATTTGCAAATTCAAGTGCTTCCAAACTAAGGAGAAAATATTACAGGAATCCAGAAAGAGGAAATTCAGAATGAACCATAACAAAGTTTATTTGGAAGAATAAAAGGCCAAGAATATCAAGGGAAATAATGAAAAAATGTGAAGGAAGGTGACCAGATTTTAAACTGTACTATAAAGTAGTGGTCATCAAAACAATATGGTACTGGCTAAGAGACAGAAGGGAGAATTAGTAGAATAGACTTGGGGTAATTGACCTCAGCAAGACAGTCTATGATAAACCCAAAGATCCTAGCTTTGGGGACAAAAATCCACTATTTGGCAAAAACTGCTGGGAAAATTGGAAAACAGTATGGGACTGATTAGGTCTAGATCAACATCTCATACTCGACACCGAAATAAACTCAGAATGGGTGAATGACTTGAACATAAAGAAGGAAACTATATGCAAATTAGGTGAACACAGAATAGTATACCTGTCAGATCTTTGAGAAAGGAAAGACTTTAAAACCAAGCAAGAGCTAGAAAAAAAATCAAAAAATGTGTAATAAATAATTTTGATTAAATTAAATTAAAAAGGTTTTGTACAAACAAAATGAATGCAATCAAAATTAGAAGGGAATCAAAAATTGGGAAACAAATTTTATAACAAAAACCTCTGACAAAGGTCTAATCCCTCAAATTTATAAGGAGCTAAATCAATAGTACAAAAAGTCAAGCCATTCCCCAATTGATAAATGGCAAAGGGACATGAATAGGCAATTTTCAGATAAAGAAATCAAAACTATTAATAAGCACATAAAAAGTGTCCTAAATATCTTATAATCAAGAGAAATACAAATCAAAACAACTCTGAGGTATCACCTCACACCTAGAAGAATGGCTAACATGACAGCAAAGGAAAGTAATAAATGTTGGAGGGGATGTGGAAAAATTGGGACATTAATTCATTGCTGGTAGAGTTGTGAATTGATCCAACCATTCTAGAAGGCAATTTGGAAATATGCCCAAAGGGTACTAAAAAGACTGTCTGCCCTTTGATCCAGCCATAACACTGCTGGGTTTGTACCCCCAAAGAGATAATAAGGGAAAAGACATGTACAAGAATATTCATAGCTGTGCTGTTTGTGGTGGTAAAACATTGGAAAATGAGGGGATGCCCTCACATTGAGGAATGGCTGAACAAATTGTGGTATATGTTGGTGATGAAATACTATTGTGCTCAAAAGAATAATAAAGTGGAGGAATTTCATGTGAACTGTAACTACCTCCAGGAATTGATGCAGATTGAAAGGAGCAGCAAGAGAACAATGTACATAGAGACTGATACACAGTGGTAAAATTAAATGTAATAGGCTTCTCTACCAGCAGCAATGCAATGATCCAAAACTATTCAGAGGAACTTATGAGAAAGAACATGATCCACATGCAAAAGAAGAACTGTGGGAAAAGAAACATAGAAGAAAACAACTTATTGATCACATGGGTCGATGGGGATATGACTGGGGATATAGACTCTAAAAGATCACCCTACAGCAAATATTAATAAAATGGAAATAGGTCTTGATCAATGACATGTTTAATCCAGTGGAATTGTGTGTCAGATATGACAGGGGCCAGGGGAGGGGAAGGAGAAAACCTGAATCTTGTAACAATGGGAAAATATTCTAAAGCATCTAATTAAATAAAATTTTCCAAAAAAATAAGAGCTACTCTTCAGCCTTTTGCTCTTGATTGTTTTACAATACTTAAAATTTATTTAATAAAATTAAGGGATTGAATGTTTGTTCATATGAGACTTTACTTTTTTTAATATATTTATTCCACAATTGACAAATGGCCAAAATATATAAACAGGCAGTTCTTGGAAGAAGAAATTAAAATTACCTTTATCCATATGAAAACATGCTCCAAATCACTATTCATTAAAGAAATGCAAATTAAAACAAAGCTGTAACACAATCTCATACCCATCAGACTGGCTAACATGACAAAAAAGAAAGTGATAAATGCTGGAGGGGAGGGGGAAAATTGGACACTAATACAGTGCTAGTGGAACTATAAACTGATACAACAATAATGGAGAGCAATCTGGAACCATGCTCAAAGGGCAATAAAAATGAGTATAACCTTTGACTAGAAATATCACAACTAAGTCTGTGTCCCAAGGAGATTAAAGATAGAGGAAAAGAATCTACTTTACAAAAATATTTATATCTAATCTTTTTTGTGATATTAAAGAACTGGAAATTGAAGGAATGTCCATCAATTAATTAATGGCTGAATAAGTTATGGTATATGCTTGCAATGGAATACTGCTGTGCCATAAGAAAAGATAAGCAAGATGATCATTAAATAATCATGGAAAGGCTTTTATGAAATGATACAAAATGAAGTGAGCAAAACCAGAAGAGCATTATATATAGTAGCAACAATAATGTATAATGATAAAATGTGAATGACAACTATTATTGACAAGACAAGGATCCAGGACAACTCCAAGAGACTCGTGCAAAAAAAAAAAAAAAGGATGTACACCACTGTAGAGGGAATAGATATAGTCTGAATGCAAATTGAAACATACTATTCTTTACTTTATTTGCTCTATGAATTTTTCTCTAGTGTAGTGTATTTTCATAAAATCCAAGATTTAAATTTTGTTCGAGATAGATCTTCCGAGAAGAAGCTTGCTAACTAACTGAATCCAGAGAATGAACTGTTTGCAGAAAGATACCTTAAACCCTTACAATACAGGAAGATCCAGAATGAACCTTGGGGTGTGGTTGATTGAACATTTATTTTGAATGTACACTCTTTTGCCAAAGAAGACTGCCCCCTAATTGTCTTTTGTCAATGCGCCCAGCAAAACATTGGTTTTGCTGTCTCTCTCTCCCCTCTATTTCCCCTTATCTACAACTATTGTAATTTTACTCTTAGAGGGTAAAATTTTGTATACACCTGCAGTTAGAATTTTTTGGGGTGTAGGATGCTTATGTTTAGTGATCAATTGGGGAGACTAGTACCCCAATCATCATCAGGGGGGATTGTGATTATTAAATCTCCTCCATCTTGCTTGGTCTAGCACCCAAAATGGTGCACACCCACACTACACAGGCATGTGCTAGTCAATAACAAATCAGAAATAACTAACTGCCCACCTGGGCTGTCCTAAGCCAAGCTTGAGCCACCATTGGCACATGTGAGGCACAGGAAGTGAGGTAGAGAAGAGCCTCTGGAGTTCACACACATCCTGTGGATAGGGCTAGGTGCTTTGTTCTAGGAGCTCAAGCAGTGAGGAGGCCCACGTGAGTGACAGGAGATTGGTCACGTGAGTGAAAGGACTAATTTTCCCTTCCTTGCCTTGGCCCTCCAAGGCTAAACTCCCTCTGGCTCTGCCAGAAAGTTGAGTTAACCTCTTTCCTTCTCCCCGTCTTTCCTTCTCTCCCTCTCCTTTCTTACTCCCGTTATAATTAAATTACCATAAAATTCCATTCTGACTTGAGTGTTTCATTTAGGAATTTCATAAGTAAATTCCTTGGCAACCTTAAATTAATATATATCAGTCTTTTAAAGTGATTTCAATATCACTAGGCAATGTATGTCTTCTTTCACAATATGATGAACATAGAAGTATGTATTATATGATAATATATGTAAAATCTATATCATATTATCTGCATTCTTAGGGAAGGGGAAGGGTGAGTGAGAGAGAAAGAACATGGATTACAAAATATCAGAAAATAAATATCAAAAATTGTATTGACATAATCTGGGAAAAAATATTAAAAGTAAACATGAGCCCTCTAATGAGACCTACACAAAGAGATCATGGTATGGAGGTGGCCTTAGGCTCTCAAAGTCTATGCCAATTGGGCACCAACTCTGGTTGATCAAAATAAGATCAAACAATTAATAGATCAAAATGCATTTATTTAGGACTTGCTATTCACTATTCAGTGTGCTAGATGCTGAGGATACATAGACAAAAGACATTTTGACATTTTGTCATTCTCAAAGTCATTGAAGAGTTGTTTGGTCTTTGGTATTTTGTAGACTTGATACCTTCTAAAAATCCATTTTTTCAATACTGCAGGTATTCTTTCCAGTAGTACAGATCATAATCCCTTCCACAGAATGGTAAAAAGTATTCATGAATTTGTGTCCAAAATATGTATATAATAATGATAATATCAAGTCACTATTCTTATAATGAACTTTCCAAAGAGGTAGGGTGGTATTTAGATGACATATGTATATTCTATCGCAGAACTACATGCATGATATGCATATATTATATCAATATTAATTATAGGAAATACTTTGAAAATATATGCATGACCATATTCTCTCACCATAAATCACCAGCAACCTTAGACTCTTATATCAGCTTGTTTTTGAGAGTCTAAAAAAGACTTAGGGGATGAAAAAATCTGAAAAGTACCATAGTAACTTAAAAGGTCCAAATGAACTTAATTCATTTATTCATTCCCTCAGTTACATATTTGCAAACCATTCTCTTCAGAATATCTGTCACACCACTGGTTTTCTATAAGTTTCAATAAAAATTTAGAGATTATCATTAAACCTAACAATAAAGGCATTAATGCAAATAATGTATTAATCTTCCATTTTCTCTACTATGCAAATAGATAAATATTTGAAACTTGATTAATGAAATGCTTACGCACTGGAAAATAAGTGCTATATGTGAAACTAAATCATCCTTCCATCCCTTAATTTTATTAAATAAATGCTAAGTACTATAAAATATCAAGAGTAAAAGCCTGTAGAGTAGCATCAATAATGGAAACATATTATTAAAAACACACTTATGACTATGTATAGGAATAATTTTTTCTTGCTTTCATATATTCAGTCAAGCAAACAAATTGTTTGAGCAAACCATGATATCTGAAAATTAAATTGAGATTTGTATTTGATAAGCTATGTTTGCATTTAGAAGCAAAAATAACATTTCTGAATATGTTTTCTCAGCATTATACAGTCAGATGCTGGGTGTCGGAGCCCATATCTCTAGATGAGTACTGGAAATAAAGAGAAACCAATGGTACATGAATTAAAATCATATAATTCATCTAAAATAATAACACAGATTTCCCAGTCACTTGAGCAAAATTCATAGGCAAATATTGTGCAGTTTAAATAAGGTAATTGATCACTGAAGGATTTGCTGAATTCTGCTTGAAATATCATTCTTCAGGAAGGGCTTTTAAAATGTCATTTTCTATGACCCCCTTCCATTTTATTAATGAGGAAACTGTACCCTAGAAAGTTGAAATGGCTAATCCCCAAACCATTTTGTTAGCTAGTGACATCAGAATATCATAGGAACCAGAATCTACAGCTTTCAAATTCCTAATCCATTGTTCTTTCCACTGCATTAGACTCCTTGGCACACTTTAGCATATGAGAAAATAAGAGAATGTTAATAGAACATAAGAATTCAGAACTGTAATTTCTTTAGGGAAATGATCTTTCAACAAAGCAATTCCTTTTACCAAGTCAAACTGGCCAACATTCTGTGCTTTATAATCATAGAGAGTTGTTTCAGTCACAAAGAGGTTAAAAATTTCCTAAGGTCACATAGTCAGTATGTGTGAGGTTCTATTTGAATTCAAGGGTCCATGAATTTAAGGGTGTCACACTTGCCCTTTTGCCACACCACCTCTCAGAAAACATTATTATTGGGAAGGAAAAAAGCATGATTAACTGACACGAGCTTGAAATAGCCTTTCATTAGTTAAAGATGAACACTATAATACTCCTAGACTTAAATCTTGGCCTCAGTTTAAGAAAGTCTAAAGCAAACTTGAGGGCTCTTAGAGCATTAAATCTCTGTTGGGATTTCAGAGGAAATCATGAATTAACTTAACTTTTTGATTTATTCTTTGAACAACCTTTTCTTCACTGTCTACTAGAGATATATGATTTATTTATAAGATAAGTATGATATAGCCCACATATAGAGTCTAAAACCAAATGAAGAAGACATAAAAATATGATATAAAGGAAAGTGAAATTATTGCAAATGATAGATCTGGGCAAAGTACTTCAGAATATTTTAGGAGAAATATCATTTTAACCCAGAAAAGGGAATGGGGAATTTTTGGTATTCAGAAAGATTTCATGGACCAAGTGCCATCTTCTCTGAGTTTTATATAAAATAAGGACCTTCAAATGATACAAATTGGAGGTAGAGGAAATCTATTCCTGGAATGAGAGGCAAAATAAGTAAAGATTCTTGAAATCTCTCAGACTTGTGAATGTTAAAAATTTCTCCATTGGGGAATCCTCCATTGGAACAATTCCCTATTGGAAAACATTCCCCATTTTGATGTGAGAACTTGCCAGGATCAGAAATGGGAGGAACTATACTCCACCCGTACTTAAGACTGCTTTAGGGGAGAAAACTCCTTGCTAAACAATGAAAGTACTTGGACCCATGCTTATGATGAGGCAGGGAGTTCTTTGAGCCATGCCTGTTTTTAGAATTGATACAATGGAATGCTAGGTACCTATAAAGGTCGGGCAGTTTTTCTCTTGATGGGATTAGTCGACTCAGCTGTGTTTTCTCTGGTTCAGATTTACTGAGGGGATTAGTCGACTTAGCTGGAATTCAGATGGGCTGTCTTTTAGAAAACATCTACAGTGATTGGTAGATGGAAGAACTTAGGGGAGGTGACATAGGAAAAAAACGCCTATATAAGAAAAGGAATCTCTTGAGCAAGAGACCCTTGGAGATAGATCTTTGGATGCTTTTGAGATAGATCCTTTTGGAGGAGGCCTGTTGAAGATTCCTTGAGAAGAAGTCCCTTGGGAGGCTGATTCTGGCTGGAACTCCCTCTGGGGAGACTCTGTTCCCCAGACATCCTTGCTTAAGACAAATCTTATGGTGAGTGATAAAAAACTGACTGATTCTCTCTCTCTTAAGACTCAGGTCTAGGCCATGTTGGCTTAAGGCCCTTCATACTTATACCTTTCTCTCTCTCCCTCTCTCTCTCTCTCTCTCTCTCTCTCTCTCTCTCTCTCTCTCTCTCTCTCTCTCTCTCTCTTTCTCTCTCTCTCTCTCTCTTTCTCTCTCTCTCTCTCTCTCTCTCTTTCTCTCTCTCTCTCTCTCTCTCTTTTTAATTTCTCATTGTATTATTAATTAAATTTTCTATAAAACCCAGTTGACTTGGGCATATTCATAATTTGGGAATATATTCCCTGGCAACCACTTTATATTTGATTTAGAAACCAAGACACTGGAGTGAAACATATTTTCTGAGGTCAAATTTACTCACTCTCTCTTATATCTATCACAATTTATATCTTCCACCATTTTAACTATTACAGTTTATGGTATCCAACTATTTTAAATATTACAGTTTATGTCTCTCCCACTATTTTAAATGTTACAAGATGCAGAGAAATAGAAAGACTAAAGAAGAATAGTAGCCTCAATTGACTGCAATGTAGCATAAAGAATATAGTTTACATGGAGAGTAGATTCAGAAAACTGTACTGGAATGAAATAGATAGCACATGGTTTGTTGAGTCTTCTGAAACCCAGAATCAAGAGTGTATACTTTATTCAATTGGCTATGATGAGGAGATAATTAATAGAGAAATGACATAATTAGAATGGTAGATTAGGCAGATTGCTTAGGTAGTGGTGAGGCCTGAATGTAACTGGAGAACTGGAAGAAGGATAGTTTGGAAGCTATTGCAATAGTGGGTTTGAGGAAAGATGAGGGGAAAAAATTAACATCTTTCAAATATGTACCAAATAGGTCAAATTACACAGTGATTTATATTTCTATGTCAACCTGAGTTAATACTGCTTCTCTCTTCCACAGCAATAGATAAATAAAAGTATCCAAAACAAATTCTCAATTACTCACACGTAAATATCTGCATTGTATCTCATCCTTGCTAAGTAGAGTCCACTTGTAAATATTTTCAAACATTTAACTAGTGTTATGGCCATATTCAACTCCTATAATGCACTATTTCCTTGTGCAACATGATCTCACACTACTTGAAACTTCCATTGTGACTTATGGGAATTTGTTCTATTGTTATTTTAAAAAACTCTTTCATTAGACTTTCGTCCTTTAACCAGAAAATATATACATTTCATATTTAATATTCTATGTGCTACCCTTCTCCAGAAAATACACTCCTTATAGAGATGAATTGTTTTACGTTTTTTCTCTGCAATCCCAGTAGCTAACACATAATAGTTATAATAAATGGCTGCTGAATTCAGTTCAATCAAATAGAACTGTATGCAAACATGGAAAGAGTGAGGAAAGGAGTTGCATTCAAATTTTACTTTCATATAAACTGGTCAAAGGAGGGTAAAAGATACATAGGAAGAGTTTGCTATAAAAATGCATTCAATTCAATAAGTATATGTAAATCTATATAGGAAAATTTATATAGGAATAAGAAGGACAGTAGATTCAGGGAGCAATGAGTCATAAGCAAAACAAACCTTAAGCTTCAAGAGTGCATAGTGAAGGAAAGGTTAGTAAGGGGGAAAACTAAATAGTAATAACTTGAAATAAATAGGGAAAGTGACATGTAGAACTCATATATACATATATATATATATAAGTATATATATATATATATACTTTATTCATGTATATGTGTGTGTGAAGTGAATGGAAAGAACTTGACTATCATAACAGTGAATGTGACTGGCATGAATTCACATATAAAACTGAAGAGGTTAGTAGAATGCATTTAGAAGTAAAATCTGACAATATGTTATTTACAAGAAATTTACCAACACCATTTTTCTATCTCATATTATACAAGTTAGTCAAATCAAGACTACTATAGCTATTAGAAGAGACATAGGAATTTTCTTCTCTGTGAATTCCCCTATAATTGTTAGAGTTTCCTAAACTATATCTCCTTTTCTATTCATTCCTACAATTCACTCCTATGTGGTATATTTCCCTATTAGAATGTGAGCTCCTGGAAATCAGGGATATTGTAACTTTTAAAATTTCTAGTCTAGTGTCTAGAACCACTCTTGGACCATAGTTGGCATTTAATGATTCCTCTTTTTTAAAAATAATTCATTCCTGAATTCAATCCTTTCTCCTGAAAGTTCACAATGTTATTAAGTCCTTGTCAGCACTGCCTCTAAAACTTTACAAATTCTACTTGTGGTTCTATTTTACATATACCTTAACATAAAATAAGACCTTAATTAATGTTAATCATACCAAATTAAAATATAGAAATGAAGTGTGAAAATGAATATCACCCAAAAGATAGTAGACAAACCTAGGAAAATTCATGTTTTTGCTAGGAAATCACATCTACTGATAGCAAAACTCCCCAGAGATTTTGGTACCCATTTTTTCTCTTATTGGTCACCTAATTCAGTAAGATAAACAACTTCATAATTTTAACTCCATTCCCTGAAGATTTCAATATTACTGGCTAATGCTATTGGTTATTTTTGTCATGATACAACCAGAGTGCAATATGAAGACTATTCAGTTCTATAGGTCATATTTTTAGGGAGATAAGCTACAAGTTTTAGAATTTTTCTTTTAATATAAAGTTTGTAGTCTGGCAACCTCCTTGAGGTTTCCATATGTTAAAAACAGAGCAAGAGCTGAAAAGGTGATAATCTTAAGTGGGTAGACAAAGGGAAAAAATTAGAGTAGAAGGACAGAATGAAAAAAAAGTGATGAAAAATGACTGAAGTAGAAATTAATTTAGCCAAGGGAATCAATAGATATAGAGAGGAAAAACACAATTTTTAAACTCAGAAAATAGAATAAATGAGAGGTGGGCAGATGTGATAGGAGACAAAAGAAAGAGAACTACTACCTTAGGGAATTTTCATTCAAAATATTACATTTTACAAATTTTATTCACCCTTTACTTTTATTAAGAAAACAAGCTTCATTTTTGAAACTGAAACATTTAATGGTTCTGAAGTTCATAAAGAATAATGGTAAAAATATTTCTGTAGCATCAAAATTGATTTTCACAGTTTAAGAGACATATTTCAAAGGCAAAACACCCTAGAAAATTCCAGTTATGAAATATAAAAAGTGAAGTGAGATGTACTTCTTATGCTTAAATATTTTTCTACTCATAGTTTTAATGTGCCAACATTTGAATATCATTCAATGAAATATAACCTTTGCATAATATTTTTTCAATATTTAAGTTTGCTTCTGAAGTTCTCCCTTCTAGTAGCACCTTATAATTTCCCTTAAGTATCTTGAAGTTCTCAGTTTGAAAGAATTAGCTCATTTTAATATTCCTGGGAGAACAAGTGTTTTAGCACTACACAAATAAAAAGAAATTGGTGTACAGAGTCATTAATCTCTATCTCTAAGCCTGACCACTCCTCTGACCACTAGACCCATATCTTCAAGTATTAACACATTGTCTCCAATGGAAACCTCGCTGAGCTCATTAACTTTAATTTAAACCTGCTTCTGATGTTTTTTCTTAATTTGTCTGTACTACAACCACTCACCTGGTCTCCACATTTACAATTTTGGTGTTGTTTTCTATTCCCTTACTTGACATATCTAATTAGTCACTAAATCATATGGATTTCATTTTTGTAGCATCTTTTTTTTTTACCTTCCTCTCTATTATTATTGCCAACACCCTAACCAAAGTATTTATGGGCTATTGCAAAAGCCAACTTGGCTAAGTCAAGTGGCTATTGGAGTAGCTTAGATATTCCATCTTCATCTGCTCACACAGTGTATCCCTCCTATCACTAACAGAAAGATCTCCCTTGTGCACAGGTTTTGTTTTGTAATTTCTAGCTTCAAAAATATCCAGTGGTTAATACTAAAAGAAATGGGAAAAGAAACAAAAGTAAGTTTACATGTCATAAAGAAACTCATGGTGGGAGGGGGAGAACATAAATACACTGGAAGGATAAAGAGGTTGGAGATAGGAAATACTCAACTCTTACAAGCATTGAAATTGACTCAAAGAGGGAAGAACAATCAAATACACTGGGGCAGAGAATTGATTTGCACCCTTAGGGAAGTAGAAGTGTAACAAACAGACTGGTGGGGAGGGAAGCAATACAAGGAAGGGAGAGGGTGCAGCGATAGTTTAAAAAGACTGTAAAGAAAATTAGAGGGGAATAAGAAAGGGAGAAGGGTAGCAAAATAAGAGTGGGAATTAGGAGGACTTATTAAAAACAAAACCCTGGTGTAGAAGGAAATAGTAAAAGGAGAAAGGGCAGGAGTAGGAGTGGAAATCAAAATATCAGGAAATACATAACTGGTAATCATAACTTTGAATGTGAATGGAATGAACTCACCCATAAGACACAAGCAAATATCAGAGTGGATTAGAAACCAAATCCCTACCATATTCTGTCTACGAGAAACACACATGAGGAAGGCAGACACACATAGGATAAAAGTAAGAGGATGGAGCCAAATCTATTGGGCATCAACGGATAAAAATAAGGCAGGAGTCTCAATCTGACAAAGCCAAAGTAAAAATAGATCTAGTTAAGAGAGGTAGGGAAGGTAATTACATCTTGATAAAAGGCAGTATTGACAATGAGAAAATATAAGTACTCAACATGTATGTACCAAATGGCATCGCATCCAAATTTCTAGAGGAGAAACTAGTAGAGCTCAAGGATGCAATAGATAGAAAAACTATACTAGTGGCGGACCTGAACTTTCCTCTATCAGAACTAGATAAATCAAACCACAAAATAAATAAGAAAGAGGTAAGAGAAGTGAATGAAATCTTAGAAAAAAATAGTAGATATGTGGAGAAAAATAAATAGGGACAAAAAGGAGTACACATTCTTTTCAGCAGCACATGGTACATTCAAAAAGATTGACCAAGTACTAGGGCATAAAAGCATTGCAAACAAGTTCAAAAGAGCAGAAATAATAAATGCATTCCCAATAACATCAGGAGGGAAACCAGGATTCCCATTATCTCCTCTATTATTTAGCTGGTACTAGAAATACTAGCAATAGCAATTAGAGAAGAAAAAGAAATTGAAGGTATTAAAAGAGTCAATGAAGAGACCAAGCTATCACTCTTTGCAGATGAAATGATGGTCTACTTAAAGAAACCCAGAGAATCAACCAAAAAGCTAGTCAAAATAATTAACAACTTTAGCAATGTTACAGGATACAAAATAAACCCACATAAGTCATCAGCATTTCTATATATCTCCAACACATCTCTGCAGCAAGAATTAGAATGAGAAATCTCATTTAAAATCACCCTAGACAATATAAAATACTTGGGAATCTATCTGCTGAGACAAACACAAGAACTATATGAACACAACTACAAAACACTCTCCACACAATTAAAACTAGATCTAAACAATTGGAAGAACATTGATTGCTCATGGGCAGTATGAGATAACATAATAAAAGTGACAATCCTACCCAAATTAATTTACTTATTTAGTGCCATACCCTTTCAACTACCAAAAAAACTTTTTTACTGAATTAGAAAAAAACATAACAAAATTCATTTGGAAGTACAAAAGATCAAGGATATCCAGGGAAATCATGAAAAAAAATTGTGAAGGAAAGAGGACTTGCAGTCGTAGATCTCAAACTATACTATAAAGCAGTGATCATCAAAACAATTTGGTACTGGCTAAGAGACAGAAAGGAGGATCAGTGGAATAGACTTGGATTAAGTGCCCTCAGCAAGACAGTCTATGACAAACCCAAAGATCCCAGCTTTTCTGACAAAAATCCACTATTTGATAAACACTCCTGGGAAAATTGGAGGACAGTATGGGAGAGATTAGGTTTGGATCAATACCTCATACCCTACACCAAGATAAACTCAGAATGGGTGAATGACTTGAATATAAAGAAGGAAACTATAAGTAAATTAGGTGAACACAGAATAGTATACTTGTCAGATCTTTGGGAAAGGAAAGACTTTAAAACCAAGCAAGAGATAGAAAAAAATCACAAAATGTAAAATCAATAATTTTGATTACATCAAATTAAAAAGTTTTTGTACAAACAAAACCAATGCAACCAAAACTAGAAGGGAAGCAAAAATTGGGAAACAATCTTCATAACAAAAGGTTTCTGACAAAGGTCTAATTACTCAAATTTATAAAGAGCTAAATTGTACAAAAAATCAAGCCATTCTCCAATTGATAAATGGGAAAGGGACATGAATAGACAATTTTCAGTTAAAGAAATCAAAACTATTAATAAGCACATGAAAAGTGTTCTAAATCTGCTATAATCAGAGATGCAAATCAAAACAACTCTGAGGAATCACCTTACACCAAGCAGATTGGCTAACATGACAGCAATGGAAAGTAATGAATGCTGAAGGCGATGTGGCAAATTTGGGATATTAATGCATTGTTGGTGGAGTTGTGAACTAATCCTACCATTCTGGAGGGTAATTTTGAACTATGCCCATAGGATGCTAAAAGACTTTCTGACCTTTGATCCAGCCATAGCACTGCTAGGTCTGTACCCCAAAGAAATAATAAGGAAAAAGACTTATACAAGAATATTCATAACTGCGCTCTTTGTGGTGTCAAAAAATTGGAAAATGAGAGGATGCCTTTCAATTGGAGAATGGCTGAACAAATTGTGGTATATGTTGGTGATAGAATACTATTGTGCTCAAAGGAATAATAAAGTGAAGGAATTCCATGGGAACTGGAATGACCTCCAGGAATTGATGCAGAGCAAAAGGAGCAGAAACAGATAACTACTGTACTCAGTGATCGATACACTGTTGTACAATCAGATGTATTCAACTTCTCCATTAGTGGCAATGCAATGATCCTGAATAACCCGGAGGGATCTAGGAGAAAGAACCCTATCCACATTCAGAGGAAAAACTGTGGTAGTAGAAACACAGAAGAAAAATAACTGCTTAAATACATGGGTCGAAGGATATGATTGCAGATGTAGACTATAAATGAACATCCTAATGCAAACACTAACAACATGGAAATAGGTTTTGTTCAAGGACACATGTAATACCCAGTGGAATTGTGTGTCAGCTATTGGAAAGGTGGGGTGAGGGGAGGAAGGGCAATACTATGATTCGTGTAACCAAGAAATCATGTTATAATTTGGCTAAATAAATTAATTTAAATTAAAAAAATTCAGTGATTTAATTTTCTACTGAGTAAAATCTCTATAAAAATGGCACCATATTTACTTTTGAACCTTTTCATGCATTACTCTTGGTGGTAATTAATTGATTGATTTTTAAACTTAAGAAATAAAAGGAGACAATGTTCATATTGATTCAGCTTAATAATATGTTAAATTTTTTGAGGGGAAACCTGATTGTTAAATATTTACTACCACATTCCTGGTTAACTCTCTTCTGCAAAAGCAGCCTTCTAATCAAACTTAACATCTGGCATTTGTCTGCTTGTTCCCTATGCTTAAATGTATTCCCTTTCTTGCTTCATTTGCAGGATTCATGTCCATTATTTTTTTAATCCACCTCAAACTCTATTTCCTTCATGAAGATTTCCAATTTCTTTACTGGTTCCAAGATCTGAAAACATTATGTAGTGCTCCGTTTTGTAATGCACTAAAAATGTAATATTAACTAAACAACAATATTATACAATATTACTGACTATTGGGGGTACTGGGTTCAAATTTGATCTCAGACACTTCCTAGTTGTGTGACCCCGGGCAAATCATTTAACCCCCAATTTCTAGTCCTTACTTCTCTTCAAACTTTGAACCAATACATAGTATTGATTCCAAGATAGAAGGTAAGGGTTTTTCATATACTTACATATTATATTTTTGTATATATGTAAATATATAATATATTTTAATGTTTAATATGTCATTTAAATTAATATTTTAATATTAAATTCAAATTAAGTTAAATTTAAAATACAAATTATATACATATAACTAACTATTGTTAGTTATTGTTCCTTGAGGGAAATATCTAGTGTATTTAAATATATATATATATATATATATATAAATATACCGATATAAACATATATAAGTATTTAGTTTAGTATGGTGTTTTGTACAGAGTAGACACTTTAAAATGCCTATTGGATTTAGGGAACATCTATACTCTTCTGCATTATCTATGTGATGCAGGGGCAGCAAGATCAGGCCATGTTCAAATAATTGATATCTCAAGGAATGTTGAGAAAGCTTCATTGTTTTTAGGGTAAGATGGCAGTGGTTTGGCTGTGGTGATGGAATGACTATGGCAATAGAGAAGGTGTATGGTGGAAAAGTTCTAAGAATATGAAGGAATTTGGTGGTGGTGGTAGTGGTTTATTTGTTTTTAAGGGTGGGCTAGAGAGACATAATTTAAAGTAGTAAAGAAAGAAACTAATAACGAGGGAGAGTTTAAAAAGTAAAGAAAGGGGAATAGTATTTCAGCAGTAATTTGGTACAGGGAGCAGAGGAGGGTGTGGATATATGAATTGTTCCCTATTCCCATTGAGATAAGTCTAATTATGAAAAACAATAGAAACAAGGTGGAAAGAAGATAATAAAAAATCTCTACAATTTCAAAGATCTGTTATTTCTTCTGTTTGGGTGTCTATTCCCTCAACATATATTGTAGTTTCTCTAATTAGTAAAAAATCTTTGAGAGTTGCTATAGTAAAAAAATTCATTTAACCTATAGCCAACTAGTGATAAGCTTTCTGAACTTAACAAAATTGCTCTTCTAAAAAGAGATATACATGGCCATATTTATTCTTAAACACAACCTATACCCAAATATTAAATAGCAGAATAAGAAAAGGGAATAAAGTAGAGGTTCCCAAATGTAGGGGATCACAGATGGGAGGAATAGTCCAGAGATCCTTTGTGAAGAACTTTCTTTAAAATACCTTACTTAAGAGATAGTCTTCATGTTGTCTAGCCAGAAAAACCTGAGTGAAAATATCACCTTATCAATTTATAGCAATATAGTGCTAGAACTAAGAAGGAACTTAGGGGCCATGTAGTCTAATGCTCTCATTTTATAGATGATGGACTAAAGCTCAGAACAGTACAGAGCAAAAGTCAAAGTCAAGATTTGAATCCAGGTGCTCTGATTTCAAATCCTGTATTATTTGTTGCTTCTGTGTTCTCATTAAGTAATTCTCTGACTCTGGTTAAGCTAAGTCTCAGTTTCCTCATCTCTAAAACAGGGTTAAAAATTGAACCTATTTCAACAATATTATGAGAATCAAATGAGATGATACAAAATGCTTTAACTTTAGAAATATCAGCCATAGTGATTCCCATGGAAATTTTTAATTAAAACTAGTGAAATAATAATATCTCATATCTATAAAGTATCTTAAGCATTATAAAGTATTTCCCTTTAAAGTCACCATCTAAGAATTAGGGTTTAAATAATAATATCCTTATTTTTGGAAGAAAAAACCCATACCCAGAAAAGTATAGTGCCTTGGCCACTGCCTACTTATCTGTTAAATTGGAGACTCAATCAAACCCAGGTCTTCTCATTCTAGTTCCAACTGTTTCATTGTACCATATTAGTACTCTGGAGATGTATATGGTAAAGGGAATGTAATGAGTAACATTTTATGGTAATTAGACTAGCCTGATACAAACAAAGTAGATGCTCTTTTAGTCTTTACATATGTGGTCCTAAACAAATCTCTAGCATCTCCGCTTATTTCTAACCGTAGTTAACTCTGGGTTTCATAGCAGATGACATAGCAAGTGGGTGGTATTCAAGGAGATGTACAAATGGGAACCTGACATTTCCAGGCACATCAGGAAGAACACTTCCACTAAATTACTTAAGCTTAGAGAAAACATGAAGATGCAGATATATATCAAATGAAACTGCCTTTTGCTTGCACCTCCACTATGATTAGTTCCTGAATTCTATTCACTCATTAGGTCTTATCAGGTTCAAAAAGTAGATGTCATTTTTCAAGTTAGTTCAAAGGTTTTAATTAAAATAGCACTGGGCTTTTGTTTTCTAATGATTGTGTATGTCTGAATTTATAGAGTAGAAGTTTTATACACATCAGAACTTCTGCAACAATATGTTAACAATATGTTATGTGAATATACACAATATTCTTGAAACCAAAATGATACTCAGTTTTGAGGAAGCATCCATGATTTCTGCTGTAAAGAGCATTCTTTCCTTTTCTTTAAAAACAGAAAATATATAATGAATGATCAGTCTATATAAACCAATAGAATGCAAACAAATTTTATGAAAATGGTTTATTTTCTCTCTTTTGAATTACTTCTAGGGTGATCACTGCCACGTAGCAGACAAAAAATGCTTATTGATTGATTTATTGACTGAGAAAACAAACTTCTCTTACCAGAATGGATAGTTCTCATGGTTTCCTTTTTTTCCTCTCTCTCAAATCACTTGTATGTCTGAGTGTCTCCCTGTGTGTGTGTGTGTGTGTGTGTGTGTGTGTGTGTATACATGTGCATGTTTTCCTTAGGTAAAATATCCATAATAGGTTGGTGTCTGTCTCATGTTCTCCATGAGACTGATATAGTGGAAATTTAGTTCATGTCCAAACCAAAGAGGAGGATGTCATGGTTTGTGCCAGACTCCCATTAGACTGACAGAAATAATTTTATAGGTTTTTTTTCTTTCATTCATATAATACATATAGTATGTGATGAAACCTTCTTTTCTTTTCCTCCTCATCCTAAAATTATATTGGAAAAAAAGTCATGCATGTCCCAAGAACTAAAAAGATCTTTCCTATAGAACCATTACTATTTTGAATAACTAAAACAGATTTCTTATAGTATTCAGTGATTTGAAGAAACCCATACAAGAGAAAACAAGGTTGATACTTAGGGTAAGAGAATTTCCATGTTGTCCTAAAAAGAGGTGGAAAGAACTACAGGAATTCTACTTGGAGAAAGAAAAAAAAGAATGTGTGTGTGTGTGCCATTTTCCATTTTTATTAATCTATTATGAAATACAAAATTTTGACTCAATCTTCTTTGCTGTATTTGCTCACCTCACTTTAGAATCCAAAGTCTAAGTTAATGACTAAAGATACTAAAATGTTAGTTTTTTCTCCTTTTTAAGTACTTTAGCAACTTCTGATCATAATAATAATACTTAATAAAACTTAAGGCTTACAAAGCGTTTTATAAATATCACCACATGTTTCCTTTACAATATCCTTTGGAGATATGTGTGATTATCATACCCATTTTACTGATAAGGAAATTGAGATTGAGAGAGATAAAATGATTTTTGAAGAGTCTCACAGCTTTTCATTATTGTGATATCAAAATCACTTTAAAAGACTGATATATATTAATTTAAGGTTGCCAAGGAATTCAGCTATGTAATTCCTAAATGAAAACTCAAGTCAGCAGTCAACCTTTTGGAGTTTTAATTACAATCAGAAGGAAGAAAGGTATGAGAGAGAGAGAGAGAGAGAGAGAGAGAGAGAGAGAGAGAAAGAGAAAGGGGAGAGAAGGGAATAGGACTTAAATACCCCCTCTCCTTAGGCTGGGCCAAAGGCCCAAGCCCTTAGATAGCTGAGGCAAAGAAAAGAGATCAGTCCCTATCACTCACGTGACCAAAATGGAGAAACAGTCTCAGGGGCCTCCACCTCCAGACTCCTTCAGAGCAAAACCTCTCAGAGCAAAACCTCCTCAGAGCAAAACCTCTCAGAGCAAAAAACTCCTCCCCTGTCTTCAGACCCCGCTATCTTTAAGTCAACAATCTAAGTCCCCTCCCCTCAGTTCTCACATCTACCAATCAGTGTCCATGTCTCCCCTGTGCCAATGGTGGCTCTAGCTTAACCCAGGACCGCCCAGAGGTCTGCCCCCCTTTGCACATGTCTGTTGAAGGTCATATTCTCAAATAATTAAATCTTGATCGTTGCTGCAGCCCTTCCTAAATCCTGTTACTCTGAGAAGGGTGGAGATTGTAAGTTCCAAGACCTGGTTCTGTCATTCCAAGTATCTCTATTGTATCAATTCTAAAATCAATCATGACTCAAAGAACTTCCTGTTCTATGCTTAAGTATAGGTCAAAGCACTTTCCATTGTTTAGCAAAAGGTTTCTGTCCTAATGTAGTCTTAAGTAGGGAGGAGAAGGATCCTCCCATGCCAAATAGTTTCACATTCCAATAGAGTTCTTACTATCAGTAGGAAATTTTTTCAAGTATGAAATTTCCAAAGAGGGAAATTTCCAACATTCATAAGTCTAAGAAACTTTAAGGTTTACGTTATTGATTGATAGCAAAACAACTCACATATTTTTGAAAATCACTTTTGTTCATTTCTTACTTTCTATTTCCCTCTGATCTCCAATAAGAATTGTATCAACTACATCACCTAGGTGTCTCATCTTAATCAACTTAATATACAAATATGAAAAATGTAATTTCTCCCAGGCTTTTCTTATCAATAATAACCTAAAATACAAGCTCATATTTATATAAAACTTTTGAATGATTTTAAAATCCAAGTTCAAACATCCAGAACTAGGAAAATTAGAAGTTATTTACTGTTTTGTAAAAAAGGAAATGATATAAAACATATAGAGTTATAAAGTTACACATGGATATTGCATTTCTTTTTAGGCTAATATTTTATAACTGAAAAGGAAAAGTATACAATTATATTCTTGAAGAAGCCTAGTTTTTCCATTATTGAGTGACAGCAGGACAAATAATATTTTTAAAAAATCTCTTTTGTTCATTTCTTTTTTTACTTTATATTTCCCTTTGATTTCCAAAATGTGTTGAGAACTAGTTGAGATTAAAGAGAAGTTACATTAGGTGAATTTTGGAGTTTACTTGCCCCAGTTCGAAAACAGCAAACTTTTAGTGGTTTCACTGAATTTTATCTCAACCCAGAAGTTAATGAAGGTCAGATCTTATTAGGTAAGCTATTTTTATTTAGAAATGAATAGGCCATAGACTCTTGAAGTTAAAAGATATCTTGAGGTCATTTAGTCTGACCTCCATTCTAAAGTAGCTATGTCTTGGATCTAGAGCCATGGCTAGGGCAGGTTCAAGGGAAATTGACCTGACCTTAAAAAGAAGTCTGAAAACTAGAGGTGAAGATCAAATTTTACCTGCTTCCTATTTTTGTCTGGTCCCTAGAGCAGATTTTATTATTTTACATATTTTAACATAATAAATACAATAAAACTTTTCTAAAGTAAAATGTTTCCTTAGTCTGTGGTCATTTGGATAATACAAAAAGAGACTGTGTATTGGATTTGGTTTAAGGGCCATAGTTTGCCCAACCATATCCCAGAATTTTGGAACAGAAAGCATTTGAAAATATTTGTAGTTCTTTCTAGTACAAAGACACCTGAGTTTAAGAAGTTATTAAGGAAAATACATGTGAACAAAGAAGCTACTAGATGCCCTACTCCTTTCTCACTACTCCCTGTGACCTTATTCCCACAAAATTTGTCTTTTTAGGGATGCTCTTCAATTTGGGAGTTGTTAAACATATATAACTGTGATGGAATACATTGTGGTGTAGGAAATAATGAACAATGTGATTTTAGAAAAACATGGGAAGACATATGAACTGATGCAAAGTGAAGTAAACAGAACCAAGAGAACATTTTATACAGTAATAGCAATATTTTAAGGATGATAGTAATGAAAAACTTAGCTCCTCTGATCAAGACAGTGATCCAAGACAATACCAAACGATCCATAATGAAAACATGTTATCCATCTCCAAATACATAACTAATGACCTCTGAATTCAGACCGAAAGAATATTTTAAAACTTTATTTTTCTTGTTTTTATTGTGTCTGTTTTTTATACAACATGGCTAATATGGAACTATTTTTATGACTTCATCTATATAATCAACATCAAATTGCTTGCTTTCTCAAACAGAGGAGAGAAAAGAGAGGGAGAGAATTTGGAATTCAAAATTTAAAACACTGAATGCTAAATAATTACATGTAATTGAGAAATATTTAATGAAAAGGGAAAAAAGGAAAATCAATTTAAGGACATATTTTGTACTACTTGCCTCTGATACCAAAATTGTTAGTTATGGCTTTGTACATTCCTTCAAACTGGTCATATGATTTCTTCATGAACACTTCAAGTGAAAGGGAACTCAGCATTTTATCAGGCAATTAATTTATTATTGTTAATAAAATAATAGTTAAAATTTATATGGTCATGTAACAGGCACATAAATGCTTTTTGACTTACTGGCCTTAAGTTTTGCAAGATATTTTACATATAGTATCTTTTTTGACCTTGTCAACAATCCTGTGAAGTGAGCTCCATTATTATTCCCACTAAAAAAAATTTAAATCTGCTCTTTGACAGCCCTTTTTTATATTGAGCAAAAATTTACCACCCTCTAACTTCTACCACATCCATATCTCTGTTCACTATGATTAATAAGTCAAGAGAAAAAGAATCTCCTGACACACACCCAGACTTCAGGTATATCAAGGGGAATTCTCTGAGGATAAAAGAGAACTGAAGAGATAGAAAGTGAAATAGAAATGTAAATCTCTGTGACACTATTTCTTGTTGCTGCAGTGACTGGATGTTCTGGCTTGTGACTAGAGAGCATTGCTACTCCAGGACACTTGCTACAGAGATAGAGATACTGCCACAGGGGTGTTGCCACAGGGATTTGCTCTGGATAGATACTGGGGAATGCTCTGGGGTTTGCCTACTGATCCCTACTGATGACTAGTGGATCAATATTTCTCCTAATCTCCTCCTACCCTCTCTCCCTCCCTCCTTCACCCTCTCCTCCTTGTCTCCCTCACCTCCCAGTTCTTCTTGAAGCCTTTGGCTTCTTCCCTCCCTCTGAGTGAACTATAAAGGTACTCTTTTCCTTTCCCTTTTCAAGTCAGAGGGTTTATTGGGAAACAGGATGGGAAAATGAGATAAGAGGGAAGAGGGTGTCCCTAATCTAAATGAAGATTATAAGGGCTTGGGAAGTCACAACTATGACAGAGGGACAGTCAGAGATGGAGGACAACAGTTAAAATCTTTCTTCTTCACAAAGCCACCAAGGTCTTTCAACTTAACTCCAGAACCCCCCCCCCCCCAACGGTCCTTCAGCCTGGGATAGAAGTAACAAATTAGTTCAGGGCTTTTTCTCCCTCAGTCAGCCACTAAGAAAAGTCTCTCCTTCAGCCTGGCTTTCCTCCAACTGTTGGTCAGTCAAATCTCAGAGAAAGCAGAGTTTTCTCCCTTGGTCAAAGAGCCCCCAAAACCAAGCCTCCTCAGTTCAATAACCCCCTAGAGAGATACAGTGAGCCCCAAGGTCCCAATTCCTCTCCTCTGGTCTGGCTCCCCCAACTGCCTCTGACAGACTAGAGAAAGCTACTACTAGTATGGGGACACACCATCAGGTACTTAGTTACAATGGAGGTAGAGGTACTACAGAGGTAGAGAGAAATGGAGCCACAGGGGATACTGCTAAAGGGGAATGCTCTAGACTGCCTATTGATCCCTAAAGGCTAATATATCAATGCTTTCCTACCCTCTTCCTCCCTCACTCCCTCCCCCTTTTACCCTCTCCTTCCTGCCTCCCTCACCTCCCAGTTCTTCTTGAAGCCTTTGGCTTCTTCCCTCTCCACTGAGTGAACTATAAAGATACACTTTTCTTTTCCTTTTCAAGTCAGGGGGTTTATTGTGATAACAGGATAGGAAACTAAGGGAAGAGGGAAGAGGGTTTCCCTAAACTACAAGGAGAATTTAAGAGGATTATGAAAATAATCAGTCTTGTCACAAACTATCTGAATCTGAATCACTGAATCCAATCACTATGTTATTTGGATTCTGCTCAATGTCTTGTAAACTCTTGTCAGATGTTGGTAACTCTGGCTTTGTATTTTGATCTAAGCCTATGTCACCAGCTTCTGTGTTGCTCAAATCAATTTCTGGATGTATCTCACTACTAAGTTTGTGATTTTAATTGTGAATTGGTAAACTTGATGCTATGGGGTTATGCAGATCTTCTCCAATGTCAATAACCATAGATCCTACTCTACAACTAGTCTGAAGTTTATGTTCATTTCCCTTGTCTTTTGACTGTGTAGAGATAGGAATCTTTCCCTCTATTTTAGTATTTTGTTCTGGGAATAAGGTTTATACTTCTGCATTACCCCCTGTGTCATTATTAGGATGTGTATCTTCAGTCTGTCCCACAACAGAAACATGTTGTCCCCCACTACAACATAAATCTGTATCTGGCTTAGTAGCTAAGATGTTCATAACCACTGAATCAGTGTTCAAGTCCTTGCTACTCTCTGCCAGGTGGATATGTAACTCAGTTAATTCTTTCTTATTAGATCCATTCCCAATGAAGTCTACATTAGAGGTTGTATTCTCAACTACAATGGAACATGAACCTAAACCACAGCAGTTGCTTTGGCTAGATAACCTTTTGCCCCTTAGAATGCTGGCTTCAAGCCTGCCTTTTGAATCCATGGTGGTTTTTCCAGTTGGTAAGAATTCCATTCCATCCTGCCTTTCAAATTTAACTTTAATGTCACCTCCAAAACTTTGAATATGATAATTATTTTCAAAATTAATGTCAGCTTCATTTTAAGTTAGTTTTTATTTATCTATAACACTCATTGCTGGATGGAAAGTACTAACTTCTGGATTCAAACTAGATGTTGTTTCTAAGGGGACCTCGTTCATAAAAAAGCTCTTGGGAGAATTAACTAAGCTTGGTGGGACTCCATCTGTGAATGTTTTAAGAGCCTCATTATCTTTATCAACAGTAACCTTTAGGGAATTGAAATTATGTGTCTGTCTCTGTCACAAACTTTGTTTGAGTTCTTGTGACTTAGTCTTTCTTTTTCTTTTGCATAATTCAAGCCCATTATCTATTCTACACTGGGAAAAAGTTTTCTAAGAATGATTTGATTTCCTTTACAGACTTTTACTGTATGGTTACTATACAGGTCTTATCAAAGTCCCTTATCTCGTTTGCAATATGAGATGCTATTTCATTAATTTCTGCCTCATTTTCCTTAATATGGCTTTGCCTTTCTCTTGCTTTATTGCAATGGCTATCATTTACAGAATCATTTTCTTGCACCAATTTTATACTACTTCCCCAGTCCTTTCTACTATATTTAACTTCAGCCTCATTTTCATCTCCAAGTGTCACACTAAATGTCTTATGGGCCTGGCATCATAACTCTCTTCTAACCACATCTGAATACTTTGGCTTTGCTCCAGTTTTTATAGCATTTTGCATTTCATTCAAATCAGTAGCTTGCTGTGAGGACTTTAACTTGCAGTGTGAACAAGTGGATTTCTTGTACCTAGTTTCTGCATTATGTTTGTCTCTGTTATTACTCTCATGTTTCTTCTTTAAAAAACAGTTTCTAACCAATCAACCTAATGAATATAGAGGCAAAAATCTTAAATAGGATACTAGCAAAAAGACTCTAGCAAGTCATCACAAGGGTTATCCACTATGACTAGGCAGGTTTCATACCAGGAATGCAAGGATGGTTCAATATTAGGAAAACCATCCACATAATTGACCATATTAACAAGCGAACTGACAAAAATCACATGATTATCTCAATAGATGCAGAAAAAACCTTTGATAAAATACAACACCCATTCCTATTGAAAACACTAGAAAGTATAGGAATAGAAGGGCCTTTCCTAAAAATAATAAACAGTATATATCTAAAACCATCAGCAAACATCATCTGCAATGGGGATAAACTAGAAGCCTTTCCAATAAGATCAGGAGTAAAACAAGGATGCCCATTATCACCTCTATTATTTAATATTGTACTAAAAACACTAGCAGTAGCAATTAGAGAAGAAAAAGAAATTGAAGGTATTAAAATTGGCAATGAGGAGACCAAGCTATCACTTTTTGCAGACGATATGATGGTTTACTTAAGGAATCCTAGAGAATCAACCAAAAACTTACTCGAAATAATCAACGACTTTAGCAAAGTTGCAGGATACAAAATAAACCCGCATAAGTCATCATCATTTCTATATATTTCCAACACATCTCAGCAGCAAGAATTAGAGAGAGAAATTCCATTTAAAATCACCCTAGACAATATAAAATACTTATGAATCTATCTGCCGAAACAAACACAGGAACTATATGAACACAACTATAAAACACTTTCCTCACAGCTAAAACTAGATCTAAACAATTGGAAAAACATTGATTGCTCATGGGTAGGACGAGCTAACATAATAAAAATGACAATCCTACCCAAATTAATTTACTTATTTAGTGCCATACCCATTGAACTACCAAAAAACTTCTTGACTAAATTAGAAAAAACCATAACTAAGTTCATTTGGAAGAAAAAAAGATCAAGGATATCCAGGAAAATCATGAAAAAAAAATGCAAAGGAAGGAGGACTTGCAGTCCCAGATCTCAAACTATACAATAAAGCAGTGGTTATCAAAACAATTTGGTACTGGCTAAGAGACAGAAAGGAGGATCAGTGGAATAGACTTGGTGTAAATGATCTCAGCAAGACAGTTTATGACAAACCCAAAGATCCCAGCTTTTGGGACAAAAATCCATTATTTGATAAAAACTGCTGGGAAAATTGGAAGGCAGTGTGGGAGAGACTAGGTTTGGATCAACACCTCACACCCTACACCAAGATAAATTCAGAATGGGTGAATGATTGAACATAAAGAAGGAAACTATAAATAAATTAGGTGAACACAGAATAGTATACCTGTTAGACCTTTGGGAAGGGAAAGACTTTAAAACCAAGCAAGACTTAGAAAGAGTCACAAAATATAAAATAAATAATTTTGACTACATCAAATTAAAAAGGTTTTGTACAAACAAAACCAATGCAACTAAAATCAGAAGGGTAGCAACAAATTGGGAAACAATCTTCATAAAAACCTCTGAAAAAATTTTACAAAAATTTACAAAGAGCTAAATCAATTGTACAAAAAACCAAGCCATTCTCCAATTGACAAATGGGCAAGGGACATGAACAGGCAGTTCTCAGTTAAAGAAATCAAAACTGTTAATAAGCACATGAAAAAGTGTTCTAAATCTCTTATAATCAGAGAGATACAAATCAAAACAACTCTGAGGTATCACCTCACACCTAGCAGATTGGCTAACATAACAGCTACGGAAAGTAGTGAATGCTGAAGGGGATGTGGCAAAGTAGGGACACTAATTCATTGCTGGTGGAGTTGTGAATTGATCCAACCATTCTGGATGGCAATTTGGAACTATGCCCAAAGGGCGATAAAAGACTGTCTGCCCTTTGATCCAGCCATAGCACTACTGGGCTTATACCCCAAAGAGATAATAAAGAAAAAGACTTGTACAAGAATATTCATAGCAGCACTCTTTGTGGAGGCCAAAAATTGGACAATGAAGGGATGCCCTTCAATTGGAGAATGGCTGAACAAATTGTGGTATATGTTGGTGATGGAATACTATTGTGCTAAAAGGAATAATAAAGTGGAGGAATTCCATGGAGACTGGAAAAACCTCCAGGAAATGATGCAGAGCAAAAGGAGCAGAACCAGGAAAATATTGTACACAGAGACTGATACAGTGTGGTACTATCGAAGGTAATGAACTTCTCCATTAGTCTCAATGCAATGTCCCTGAACAATCTGCAGGGATCTAAAAAACACTATCCACAAGCAGAGGATAAACTGTGGGAGTAAAAACACCGACGAAAAGCAACTGTTTGACTACAGGGGTGGAGGGGATATGACTGAGGAGAGACTCTAAATGAACACTCTAATGCAAATACCAACAACATGTAAATGGGTTTGAATCAAGAACACATGTGATACCCAGTGGAATTGCGTGTAGGCTGTGGGAGAGGTGGAGGGAGGGCGGGGAGGGAAGAAAAGAAAATGATCTTTGTTTCCAATGAATAATGTTTGGAAATGACCAAATAAAAATTAAAAAAGAAGAAGAAGAAGAAAAAACAAAAAAACAAACAAACAAAAAAGAAGAAATCAGCAGCACAAATCCTGAGAATCGATGGTAGTTAGAAGCAAAGATTCTTTTTTTAACTCATGAGGTGAACATGAAGGGCCAAAAATAAAGGGCAGTTGTACTTAATCATAAAAAAAATACAGTTTCTAATCAAGTGTCCTTTACAGTGACAAAAGAAACACTCCCTAGTTTCTCTTTGTACTGATCTTGCCTGGTAACTAGGTTTCTGGGAATTAGGTTTTGTGTATGTCCTAACCGTTTTCAAATTTTTAATTTCTTCAATTTCCTTTTGTTTCAAATCCTTTTCAGTCCTCTCTAACTTTTCCTTAAAATCTTTAACTTCCTTACTCTGCTCTGAATTGTTTTCAAATAGGTAACCTGAATCATATTTATGGAAATAGTTTTTGAAGAATATTCTCAAATTGGGTGTGCATCCCCTAAGAAATTGTCTATGAATGTGGCCAGCTGCCTCTTCATTGTCGGCTTCTAGCCCTAAGATTGACTCTGCCATTTCTGACAGACAGTCTATGAATGCTACAGGATGTTCCCCTTTATCCTACCTGACCTTGTCAAACTTGGCCCATGCATGTGGCTTAGAACAGCATTGCTTAATGGCTTGCAGTAAAACCTCCCTGCACCTTTTCAGGTAGGACATGCTAGATGGATTTGCAAAGTACATACTCCCTCTTTGTTCTACAGTTGGCCAACTAGTCAAATTGCCATCAGATCTAGTTTTCTCTAAAAATTGCCTTTGTTCATGGGCGCTGAACAATTCTCAAAACAGGAATTCAACATCTTTGAAGTCTGGATCAAAGATCCTGAACACCTGTTTAAGGTCCTTTTGAGATTTAAAAGGATTGTCCACAAAATCTGGGAAATGGCATTTATTGGACTCCAGTTCCTGTGTGGAGAATTGTCTATGGGGTTTTGAGTGAATCACACCAGCATTAGTGGTTAGCTTGGTGACTTCCTTCAAAGGACAGATTTTCTCAGGGTCTGTTTCTCACTTCCATAGTCACCTTCAGTTTCCTGAGGCACATTCTCTGATTGCCCATTGTCCTTGCCCACAACTAGATCTAGTCCTTTTTCCTTAATCAGCTGCTCAAATACAGCCTTAATCATCTTGTCTAAGTTGTTGTCAATGGCCATAATCTTCTCTGCCTTAAGGGGTACAATGAATCTGAATACTTTCTTCACTTGGGTTAGAGTTTGCAACACAGCCAGAAAGAGTACATTTATTGTGCCAGGACTTGCCAGAGTACTAATTCATGTTGAAATGGCAATTGTAAAACATTCAGTGTAATATTGCCTACATACTCCAGAGTTTCTACTACCTTATGAGTTACCCAACTGTATACAATGTGGTAAACACAAAAGCAGGCAATTGCTTCCAAGACTACCACACCAAAAACCACTTGTTTGAAGATAGTTACTTTCTTTCCTTCCTGCCTTAAAAGGATGGGATTCGAGTCAAACTAGAAGTGCCACTTGAAATAGAAATGTAAATCTCTGTGACACTATTTCTTGTTGCTGTAATGACTGGATGCTCTGGCATATGACTAGAGAGCGCTGCTACTATAGAACACTTGCTACAGAGATAGAGAGAGATACTGCCACAGGGATGTTGCCACAGGGGATGGCTCTAGATAGATACTGGGGAATGCTCTGGGGTTGCCTACTAATCCCTACTGATGACTAGTGGATCAATATTTCTCCTAATCTCCTCCTACTCTCTCTCCCTCCCTCCTTAACCCTCTCCTCCCTGTCTCCCTCATCTCCCAGTTCTTGAAGCATTTAGCTTCTTCCCTCCCCCTGAGTGAACTATAAAGGCACTCTTTTCTTTTCCTATTCAAGCCAGGGGGTTATTGGGAAACAGGATGGGAAAATGAGTTAAGAGGGATGAGGGTGTCCCTAATCTAAATGAAGATTATAAGGGCTTGAGAAGTCACAACTGTGACAGAGGGATAGTCAGAGATGGAGGACAACAGTTAAAATCTTCTTTCTTCTTCACAAAGCCACCAAGGTCTTTCAACTTAACTCCAGAAGCCTCCTCCCCCCCCCCAAGAATCCTTCAGCCTGGGATAGAACTAACAAATTAGTTCAGGGCTTCTTCTCCCTCAGTCAGTCACCAAGAAAAGTCTTTCCTTCAGCCTGACTTTCCTCCAACTGTTGGTCAGTCAAATCTCAGAGAGAGCAGAGTTTTCTCCCTTGGTCAGAGAGCCCCCCAAACCAAGCCTCCTCAGTTCAATAACCCCCCAGAGAAAGAGTGAACCCCAAGGTCTCAATTCCTCTCCTCTAGTCTGGCTTCCAGAACTCCCTCTTCTGGGAACATTCCAGTTGGAACCTTCTTCTTGATTGACAGACAGGTCCCCATCCTTGATTTTTGCATCTTGGCTTGTCCTGAAAAACCTCTTTCTCTTCAAGCCTCTACCACAAGATCAGGTCAAAGTTTGCTTATTCTAAAGGTGGTATCTATACAAATATACAATCAGAAACATCTCTGAAATGAGAAAGCAGTGCCATTTTGGGATACATATCTTTCTCGTGGAAAGTGGAGCCAATGTTTGGTCAAGAGTTGTAGGATTGGATAGAATTGACTTATATAGGTGCCATAGTGAATCCTAGCAGTTTCCTTCTTCCCCAATCTTTAATTTAGGGAGTCACTCATGGCTATAACTTGATACCAAATCAGCCCATCAAACCATGGGTAGAGAAGGTAACACTAGCAATAGGAGAATTACAAGGCAAATTAGGTTAACACAAAGATTAGGAGGAAATCTCCTAATAGTGAAGAAGGCTAAGACCATGATGACTTACTATTACAGGATAACTCAAATAGGTTGGCCAAATATTACTCTATACTGTTCTGCCCTTTGGAATTATATCAAAGTTGTCTTCAAAATGGAAGGTCTTCAAATATTTAAAATCTCTATAATTGGTCTAGACTTATGGTAATAATAATATCAAAGACAATAGTCATTTTTATCAACTCAGAGCTTGATATTCTCCCTGAAGAGTCTAAAAATAGGAATTAATGAGAAATGTGAAGTTTTTTTAAGATTAATCTATATTAACATTTTCTTAAATCTGATCAATCAACAAAACAGAAAAGCAAGCCATAATTTGTAAGCCCTAATTATTAAGGTCTAAATGTTATGTATAGGCATAATCAGCTCTACAAGTCTATTTGGAATGGGTTCCAACAACAGTCCTAACATCATTTGAATTCTAACATCATTGCTTATTTATTGTCCAAACATCAGCAAATTTATTGGGCTCAGTTTCCTCACTTGTAAATTAAAAGATTGTACCAAGTTATTTATACGGTTTCTTTCAGGTCTAGAATTCAATACAAATGGTGACAGAGTCTGTGCTATATGCACTAATATGTTAGAATACCCTATCTTCACATAGGCAGTTAATCCTTTGTTTTACATACTTTTCAAAGAACTTAACCTCATTAACACACACTTTAATGACTGTGAGACAGCAGAACAGAGGATCCTCTTGATACAACATTATCCTTTATGGCTCATTAAAGCTTTCACTGGGTCATTTTGTTTAACAAATTCCCAGTCAGAGCCATTTTTTTCCTTAATGAGCTCTACTCACATAATATCTTACCCTGAGCATGCAAGTTTACCAATAGTTGAAAAATCTTTCAATTAAGATACTTATTCAGAATTAAATTACTGCTCAATCAATTAGCAACATTAGAATTCTATGTGTTATTAATAATTTAATTCAATAAACTATTAAGGAATAGTATTACAAATTCCTTTGTTAGATATTGAGGGTACAAATATGAAAAGAAAGAATCTGACTAATTAAAGATCTAATACCCCATTGGGGCATAATAATAAATATCTTTGTTGCTCATGATTGCTGAGTAGACAAGATAAAATTACAAATTTTAGAAGTCTTTAGTATATGTACACTCAAACCACTATCCACTATATAATCAGAAGGGTGTTATGATGGAGGGAAGAATTATAATTAATTCTGAAGAAAAAAAATTGAAATTTAGTTTATCCATTATACAAAAATGCCAAAAATATTTTCTCCTATCCAAGTCTGCAATTTTTTAATACTAGTTTTATGTACTATTATAATTATCTGATATATTACCAACAATGAAAGGCAGCATAATTAATGAAGAAAGGAAAACCTTTGTTCAAGTCCTGCCTCTGACTCATAATGATTGTGAGACCTATTTATAAGCAAGTCACTTAGCTTCTCAATGAACCAAGGAGTTATCAAAGACTATAATTAATAGATAATATCCTTCTCTATATTGGTAGAAGGACTTTCCAAGTTTTTAGTTCCTTATATTGATGAAGTAAAAGGAAGGAAGGAAGAAGGAAGGAAGGAAGGAAGGAAGGAAGAAAGGAAGGAAGGAAGGAAGGAACGAAGGAACGAAGGAAGGAAGGAACGAAGGAAGGAAGGAAGGAAGGAAGGAAGGAAGGAAGGAAGGAAGGAAGGAAGGAAGGAAGGAAGGAAGGAAGGAAGGAAGGAAGGAAGGAAGGACAAAAGAAAGATATGCCTATTTGCAATATTAATCAAATGTAAATATTTATAAGTTTTGATATGTTAGAAACTCTCACTTGATATGAAGCATTTGGCTCTTTTTCTAGGCTTTCCACCCATTTTTATTTTCTAAAAAAAAGAAATATTTTTATGTATCCTTTCTTTGGTAGCTATATTTATTTTAATTTGTTGTGTTTCTTTTGTGCATAATATTTGTAAATCAAATAGCCTTGTTCCTGTGTTGGGGATATGGATGCTTTAAATGCATCTCTTTTATTGATTAGCACTTTGTTCAGGTGTGTACAGTATTTCATTTTAGATTGTATGTTGAGCATCATTGTTCTTTGGAATGTATCATTCCATTCCCTCTTCCCTAGAACCTAGGGAATATACCTTCTGCCTACTTGAGTGCTGTTAGCATATTCTAAAAACTCTGTAGGTTCCCAAATCTCTCCCCAAAATTGCCCATTCAGATCTTATAAGTAAATCAGAGTTCCAGTGAATTATTTTTTTTTTCCAATTATCCATGAAAACTTTGAGAGGTAATACTGGGCAGGGGAATGGAAGTTACAGAGGCAGACTCTTTCTGAAATGGTCACAAAGAAGGGAAAACTTGTAGTCTTTAATGGATAAGAATTGATTTATTCTTGTTGTTTTTTAATCACCTGGGTATTTAGGTAGCAGCTGATTATAAAGGGGGATTAATTTCCCATGAAGTATTCATGCTACTTTGAGCTATCTCTCTTGACTTCAGTTCTCTTATCAATGATATGAAATTATTATATGAAATAATCCCTTAGGTCCCTTTCAATTCTGATATTCTGTGATCACATCCTTTCCCAAGAGAGGTATAACAATTCTTTTCTGACATGTAGTCCAGGTTTTCTGCAAGGCTCATCAAAAAGGTGGCCAACCTTTTCGTGACCTTACCTGGGGTAACGAACATAAAGAGTGACGAATGGACGCTACATGAAATGCATAACGACAAATCTTTATTGGTTTCACACAAAGCATATATAGGTTAAGACACACAGGAAGATATGATGTTACCACCCAGCAACAGCAGGAACCAATAATTGGGCAGATTCATAGGAATTCATGAAGTTACCTGCCAGGCACAAGGAAGAACCGAGAGGATTCCAAACAAGCAACTTACCCACAGTCTCTCACAATTTCTCACAAACCTTATCAATCCTCCCTTTGCTGGCTACTCCAACCTTACAGTTTCTTTCTCACAAAACTTATCAGTCCTCTCTCTACTGCTACTCCAACCTAGCTTGCAGCTGGGCAGGTCCTACACAGTTCAACCCACGACCTTGACTATGCAGCCCAAGCAGGGAGAAGAGGAGGCTTAACCCTTCATTGCCCTTATGGCAATGCCTCGACTACAGCTTTCCAAACAATAAATGAGCATTAAAGTCATGAATCACCAACAGATACTTCTTACCTAAAGCTGAAATAAATAAATAAATTATATATATATATATATATATATATATATATATATATAAAATATGTAATTATACTTCCAATAATCCATGATTTTATTGCCCTGGTATTATCATCACTTACTTAAAATCTTTCCTCAAGCAGAAACCAAAAGTCCCAGAAGTATACCTAATTAAATAACTGAGGCTGAAGGTGAATATTTTAAGAATGTAATTTTTAAAAATTGTATATCAATGCCTTTATGAATCCAAACCACAAACTTAGGCTTGCACAATGAAGTTTTTTCATCTTCAGGATTTGTCACTGCAAAAAAGTATGTTTTAATATGGTTTTAAAAGCTATATCTGAGAATTGCATGTTCTGTCAATGTCCTTTCTTGAATGGGTTGTTGTTGTTTTAATATCTAATACAGTTTGTAATCAAGCCTATGTATTCTTAATTTTACTTCATTTTATATTATATATACTGTGTGGAAATAATTTCAAAGTAGAGCACACTTGGCTAACTGAGGTAATACCAGACAAATATCTCTCATCCCAAATTTTTGTACTTAACAGCATTTATATGCTATTTTAAGGTTTGAAAAGCTGTTTACTATTATCTCATTTTATATTTACAACAACCCTGGGAGCTTGTTACTATTATTACCACCATTATAAATGGAATTGAAAGTAGACAGAACAATAGTTGCAAAGAGGAGACTATTATGTATAATGTTGAGGAGTAAAAGATGAAAATAAGTTCTTATAATTAAGAATCAGTGAAATGGGCATCAAATGTTCAGTAAATTTTATTTCCTCTTCCGGTCAAGATGGGGCCTTAGAAGCAGTGAAAGTTCAGACCTCGGAAAACCCTTCCTTACCCATCAGAAACTGAATGCTCCTAGGACACTGAAATTCAAACTGAACAACAGGACAGACCCAGGGAACCCTCCTCCTGGACCTGGATCAAAAGGTAAGGTCCCCCAAAAGCCAGAACCCTAGAACACTCAGATCTAAGGGGTATGCAGAAGGAAGGTCTCAGGACCCATCCCCCCAACCCAGAGTGCTGAGACTGTGGCAACAGTAAGAACCTCAGGGCTGGCAAAAGAGCCTCAGGGCTGGCTATTCTGAAGGACTCATCTTGAAAGCAACCTGAGCGAGTCTCCAGGGTGCATAACACTGATGGAAGGGAAACATAGAGATAAGGGGGAAGACTGTAGCCCCCTGGCTGGGTCCTTCCATTTGAGTCTCAAGGGAGGTTCCAGCTTTAGGTCACCAGCTGAACCCAATTCCATCAGGAGCCCTCAGAGCTTCTGAAAAGTCAGAAACCTCAGGGCCGGCAAAGGGGTTGCTCCAAAGGGCATTGCTTGAAAGTAACCTGGGCCAGTCTCCAGGCATTCAACACAGACTATAGAGGAGGAGGTTGTTTTTTTTTTTTTGTTCAGTGATCATTCAGGCCACACCAGCTGAACTTGATCCCATCAGGAGCCCTCAGAACCCAGGGAGACCACAATGCCTCCCCCCTTAGAGAACAGGGTCTTCTGAAAGAACAGACACCTCAGGGCTGGCAAAGGGGTTGCTCCAAAGGGCGTTCCTTGAAAGTAACCTGGGCTAGTTTCAGGGCATTCAACCCAGACCCCAGAGGAGGTTTTTTGTTTTTTTTTTTGGTTTTTTTGCCTCAGGGCTCATTTGGCCCAAACCAGCTGAACTTAATCCCATCAGGAGCCCTCAGAACCAAGGGAGGACATGACCACTCCTCCCTTAGAGAGCAGGATCTTATGAAAGAACAGAAACCCCAGGGCCGGGAAAGGCACTGAGATACCTTGCGGACAGTGCTGTGCCAGGCCCAGAGCTTGGAAGTAAGGCAGGGGAGAAGCAATGGGAGGGAACTGAGAGCAGTAACTCCCGAAAAGCCAACAGCCAGAGAATGACTGACCATGGGCCTCCCCGGGAAGACAGAACAACTGAGGAGAAAGGACAATCTGCCTGGGGCTAAAGCCTCAGACAATCAGACAGATACATGGAGAGCCAGTCTTCCTCACTCTGATAGAGATGGCAAACAGTACAGAAGTACAAAAACCTCCAAACATCAAGAAAATCAAGAAGAGGGAGACTTTGGACACATTTTATGGAGCAAAAATACAAAATACAGAGGAGATAGAAGAGGAAACACAACTCTCCACAAACTCTTGAAGAATTTGAATTGGAAATGATCAAAAAGATGGAAGCATTCTGGCAGAAAAAGTGGAAAATAATGCAAAAGGAATTCATGCAACTACAAAACCAGCTTGACCAAACTGATAAGGAAAATCAGGCTTTAAACGTCAGAATCAGGCAACTGGAAGACAATGATCTTGCAAAAGAGCAAGAATTAATAAAGCAAAGCCAAAAGACCAAGAAATTAGAAGAGAACATAAAATATCTCACTGACAAGGTGATAGACTTGGAAAATAGAGGAAGGAGAGACAATCTGAGAATAATTGGCCTTCCAGAAAAACCAGAAATAAATAATAATCTCGACATTATAATAAAAGATATCATCAAAGAAAACTGCCCAGAGATTCTAGAACAAGGGGGAAATACAGGCATTGAAAGAGTTCACAGAACACCCTCTACACTAAATCCCCAAAAGACAACTCCCAGGAATGTAATTGCCAAATTCCAAAGCTTTCAAGCAAAAGAAAAAAATCTTACAAGAAGCCAGAAAAAGACAATTTAGATATTAAAGGAATGCCAATCAGGATCACCCAGGACCTTGAAATTTCCACTCTGAATGAACATAAGGCATGTAACATGATTTTCAGAAAGGCAAGAAAGCTGGGTGTTCAACAAGGAATCAGCTATCCATCAAAACTGTCTGTATACTTCCAAGGGAAAGTATGGGCATTCAACAAAATATAAGATTTCCAAGTGTTTGTAAAGAAAAGACCAGAGTTCTTTGGAAAGTTTGGCACCCAAACACAAAGAGCAAGAGAAACATGAAAAGGTAAATATGAAGGAAAGGGAAAAGGAGAAAAATGTCATATTTTTCTTTTATTCAAACTCTTCTATAAGAACTACATTTATATCAATTTATATATATATATGTATATATATATATATACATATATATATTAATATGTGGGGAAAATGTAATGTGTATCTCTCAAAAATTATATACATCATCAGAGTAGTAAGAAGAATTATGCATAGGAAACATTTGGGGCATCAAGATGACATGGAAAAAGGGGGGATAGAAAGTAAAAGGGAGAGGAAACTTGTTGATGGTACTAAGATATACTCCAAGAAATAGGGGGTGAGAGAAAAAAAACAAAATAAAATAATCTTATACACACAATGATACACATGGGAAAATGAGGGAATGAAAACTCCTATAAGAAGGAGAGGAAGAAAGTTTTTACTTATACCTTACTCTCAGTGAAATCAACTCTGAGAGGGAAGAGCATCCAGATCCATTGGGATCTTGAATTCTATCTTATCTAATTGGGGTAGGGAGAAGGGAACTCCAAGGGGGGGCACAAAAAAGATGAAAGGAGAGGGGGGAGGGGGAAGGAACAGAAAGGGAGGGTCTAGAAAGGGAAACACATCAAGGGAGGGGTCTAGGGGGACTGATATAAAGTAAATCACTGGCTTAAAAGGTTATAGCTAAAGAAGAAAGGTCAGAATTAGGGGAGGATATCAAAATTCCAGGGAGTCCACAAGTGACAATCATAACTTTGAATGTGAATGATATGAACTCACCCATAAAACCTAGACGAATGGCAGAATGGATTAGAATCCAAAACTCTACAATATGTTGTCTTCAAGAAACACACATGAGGCGGGCAGACACCCACAAGGTCAGAATTAAAGGATGCAGTAAGACCTTCTGTGCCTCAACTGATAGAAAGAAGGCAGGAGATGCAATCATGATATCTGACAAAGCCAAAGCAAAAATAGACATAATTAAAAGGGATAGGGAAGGTAATTATATTTTGTTAAAAGGGACTTTAGATAATGAGGAAATATCACTAATCAACAAGTATGCACCAAATAGCATAGTACCCAAATTTCTAATGGAGAAACTAGGATAATTGAAGGAAGAAATAAACTGTAAAACCATATTAGTGGGAGATCTGAACCAACCACTATCAAATTTAGATAACTCAAATAAAAAAAATAAATAAGAAAGAGGTAAAAGAAGTGAATGAAATCTTAGAAAAATTAGAGTTAATTGACATATGGAGAAAAATAAATAAGGACAAAAAGGAATACACCTTCTTCTCAGCACCACATGGCACATTCACAAAGATTGGCCATACACTAGGTCACAGAACCATGGCATACAAATGCAGAAAAGCAGAAATAATAAATGCAGCCTTTTCAGATCACAAGGAAATAAAAATAAAGATCAGTAAGGGTATCTGGAAAACCAAATCAAAAAATAATATGAAATTAAATAATATGATACTCCAAAATCAGTTAGTTAGAGGAGAAATCATAGAAATAATTAATAATTTCATTGCGGAAAATGACAATGGTGAGACATCCATTCAAACCTTTTGGGATGCAACCAAAGCAGTTATCAGAGGTAAATTCATATCCCTGAGTGCATATATAAACAAACTAGGGAGGGCAGAGATCAATGAATTGGAAATGCAAATAAAAAAACTTGAAAGCGAACAAATTAAAAAAACCCAGAAAAAAACCAAGCTAGAGATCCTAAAAATTAAGGGAGAAATTAATAAAATCGAAAGTGATAGAACTATTGACTTAATAAATAAGATTAGAAGCTGATACTTTGAAAAAACAAACAAAATAGACAAAGTACTGGTCAATCTAATTAAAAAAGGAAGGAAGAAAAGCAAATTAACAGCATCAAAGATGACAACGGGGACCACACCTCCAACAAGGAGGAAATTAAGGCAATCATTAAAAATTACTTTGCCAAATTATATGGCAATAAATATACCAATCTAGGGGATATGAACGAATATATACAAAAATACAAACTGCCTAGAGTAACAGAATAAGAAATAGAATTCTTAAATAATCCCATATCAGAAAACGAAATCCAACAGTCCATCAAAGAACTTCCTAAGAAAAAATCCCCAGGGCCAGATGGATTCACCAGTGAATTCTATCAAACATTCAAAGAACACTTAATCCCAAAACTATACAAACTATTTGACATAATAAGTAAAGAGGGAGTTCTACCCAATTCCTTTCATGACACAAACATGGTACTGATTCCAAAACCAGGCAGGTCAAAAACAGAGAAAGAAAATTATAAACCAATCTCCCTAATGAATATAGATGCAAAAATCTTAAATAGGATACTAGCAAAAAGACTCCAGGAAGTGATTAGAAGGGTCATCCACCATGATCAAATAGTGTTTCTACCATGGATGCAAGGCTAGTTGAACATTAGGAAAACCATCCACATAATTTACCATATCAACAAGCAAACCAACAAAAATCACATGATTATTTCAATAGATGCAGAAAAAGCCTTTGGTAAAATATAACAACCATTCCTATTAAAAGCACTAGAAAGTATAGGAATAGAAGGGTCATTCCTAAAAATAATAAATAGTATATATCTAAAACCATCAGCTAATATCATCTGCAATGGGGATAAACTAGATGCATTCTCAATAAGATCAGGAGTGAAACAAGGATGCCCATTATCACCTCTATTATTTCACATTGTACTAGAAACACTAGCAGTAGCAATTAGAGCAGATAAAGGAATTGAAGGCATCAAAATAGGCAAGGAGGAGACCAAGTTATTGCTCTTTGAGGATGACATGATGGTCTACTTAAAGAATCCTAGAGATTCAACCAAAAAGCTAGTTGAAATAATCAACAACTTTAGCAAAGTTGCAGGATACAAAATAAACCCACATAAGTCATCAACATTTCTATATATATCCAACACAGCTCAGCAGCAAAATTTAGAAAGAGAAATCCCATTCAAAATCACCTTAGACAAAATAAATACCTAGGAATCTATCTCCTGAGACAAACACAGGAACTATGTGAACACAACTACAAAACACTCTCCACACAACTAAAACTAGACTTGAGCAATTGGAAAAACATTAAAGGCTCATGGGTAGGACAAGCCAATATAATAAAAATGAAAATCCTACCCAAACTTATTTATCTATTTAGTGCCATTCCCATTCAACTTCCAAAAAATTTCTCTACTGATTTAGAAAAAACCATAACAAAGTTTATTTGGAAGAACAAAGGATCAAGGACATCCAGGGAAATAATGAAAAAAAGTACAAAGGAAGGGGGCCTTGCAATCCCAGATCTCAAACTATTTTACAAAGCAGCAGTCATCAAAACAATTCTTTACTGGCTAAGAGACAGAAAGAAGGATCAGTGGAATAGACTCAGGGTAAGTGACCTCAGCAAGACACTATATGATAAACCCAAAGATCCCAGCTTTGGGGACAAAAACCCACTATTCGATAAAAACTGCTGCGAAAATTAGAAGACAGTGTGGGAGAGAGTAGGTTTGGATCAACACCTCACACCCTACACCAAGATAAATTCAAAATGGGTGAATGACTTGAACATAAAGTAGGAAACTATAAATAAATTAGGCAAACACAGAATAATATACATGTCAGATCTTTGGGAAGGGAAAGAGTATAAAACCAAGCAAGACACAAAAAGAGTCACCAAATGTAAAATAAATAATTTTGACTACATCAAATTAAAAAGTTTTTGTACAAACAAAACCAATGTAACTAAAATCAGAAGGGAAGTAAGAAATTGGGAAACAATCTTCATAAAAACCTCTGACAAAGTTTTAATTACTCAAATTTACAACGAGCTAAATCAATTGTACAAAAAATCAAGCCATCCTCCAATTGATAAATGGGCAAGAGACATGAACAGGCAGTTCTCAGCCAAAGAAATCAAAACTATTAATAAGCACATGAAAAAGTGCTCTACATCTCTTATAATCAGAGAGATGCAAATCAAAACAACTCTGAGGTATCACCTCCCCCCTAGCAGATTGGCTAACATGACAGCAAAGAAAACTAGTGAATGCTGGAGGGGATGTGGCAAAGTAGGGACATTAATTCATTGTTGGTGGAGTTGTGAATTGATCCAACCATTCTGAAGGGCAATTTGGATCTATACCCAAAGGGAGATAAAAGACTGTCTGACCTTTGATCCAGCCATAGCACTGCTGGGTTTGTACACCAAAGAGATAATAAGGAAAAAGACTTGTACAAGAATATTCATAGCAGCACTCTTTGTGGTGGCCAAAAATTGGAAAATGAGAGGATGCCTTTCAATTGGAGAATGGCTGAACAAATTGTGGTATATGTTGGTGATGGAATACTATTTTGCTGAAAGGAATAATAAAGTGGAGGAATTCCATGGAGACTGGAACAACCTCCAGGAAGTGATGCAGAGCGAGAGGAGCAGAACCAGGAAAACATTGTACACAGATACTGATACACTGTGGTACAATTGAACATAATGGACTTCTCTATTAGTGGCAATGCAATGTCCCTGAACAATCTTCAGGGATCTAGGAGAAAAACACTATCCACAAACAGAGGAAAATCTGTGGGCTTAAAAACACCGAGAAAAAGCAACTGCTTGACTACAGGGGTTGAGGGGACATGTCGGACAAGAGGCTCTAAATGAACACTCTAATGCAAATACCAACAACATGTAAATGGGTTCGAATCAAGAACACATATGATACCCAGTAGAATCATGCGTCAGCTATGGGAGAGTTGGGGGCGGGGGGAGGAAAAGAAAATGATCTTTGTCTCCTGTGAATAATGTTTGGAAATGCTCAAATAAAAAAAATAAATTAAAAAAATTATTTCCTTTTTTCCCCATCTCTTGTACATCGAGGGGATAAAGTAAGGGAGATACCTTGGAAATTTAATATGACAAATAAATAAATTTAAGCTGAAAAAAGAAGTGTACCATAAAAGCATTTTCATCAAAAAAGAGTGAGAAGCAATTTTAAACTTTGTCTACTTGTGGGGTGTATGAGGTAATCAGGAAGTTTTCCAGTCCCTTTTCAGGGCTTTTCATCTACCTTTTTTGTCTACTTTTCACCCAACCCAAGAAAACTGTAGCATGCATAGAAGTTCCAATAGTTAAAAAAAAATTATCTATATCTAGGTATGAGGTGTGTAGGGGTTCAATTTATGGGCCCATTGCAAGGACTCTATAAAGTAATAATGGAAAGAATCACAGGACATTTTAGCACCCTTCGAATATAAACCACCAAATGATATGCCCATTTTTAATCTCTAAAATATTTAAAGTGTAATTCTAAACATATCAAAAGGATCCTTGATGTAATCATAAGGAGCAGGAAGCAAGCCTTTGAAAGAAAATCACATCAAACTTTTCTAACATATTGAGAGGGATAGATGCTGCAACCTCTCTTTTAAAATGCATTTTGCCATATAGAAAAAGTTAAAAGAATTAATGTTGCCAGTATAAATATACTCAAAATCCAGTGTGTTCACCACTGATACATAATAAAGGCAGGAATTTTGAAGAATTTACTAAGAAAAGCAGTGCCCCTACCTTTCCTTTACTCCTTCCTTTTGCTTGAAGGAAGGAAGAATTTTAAGCTTAGAGAAAACAAATATTTCATACTTTAAATCTCTTGGGAGGTTTATTTTATTTTATTTGTGGGAAATGGTGTCAGAATCCATCCTAAAATTAATTGGTCTGGGGACCCAGGAGTTGTAAAAAATTCTAACCCCAAGTCCAATAGAGGGGTTTGGGTCAGAGATATTGCCCTCAATTAGCAATATGGCAAGGATAACAAAAAGGTTAAATGCTTGTGGTTTCTATTAAACTGTGTTTTTTTTTCTGTTTACCAAAATGTCTTGACATCTTCTGAAGACAAAGAAAAAACTAGTCACCTCCAAGTCTCTGAGAACTGATGTATTAACCTCCCACCATGGGGATATCAAAAGAAAAATTATAACTTAATTAAGTTATTAATTTAATTAAATAACTTAATTAAATAAAGATAACTTAATTTAATATTTAACACATATTTAAGTGATTTCTAAATCGGATGGATATGTCCAAACTGACAATATACTCCATGCCTTTTAAAATGACTATTCAGATCAAGACAATCTAAACAAACATTTACATGAATTGCAAACAAGAAAAAGCTATTTTAAAATACAATCAGGGCTAATATTGAAGAATTATTCAAGAGTCAGGTGGATTCTCCCTTCACTCCTCTGGTAAACAAAACAAAAAAATAAATTGTATTTCTTCAATATCTTGCCTCCTTCTCAAGGGAAGCAGAAATAAGGAATGTTAAAGAGGATGTGGCCCTTAGATAAGTCAATAACTCAATGCTTTCAGGGTTGGGTAAAATAATGATAGATAGGGAATGAAGCAAGTGTTTTTGTTGACCTCTTAAAACACAATACCTCTGACAAGTTAAAAATTGAGACAAACTCTATTTTGAGTATAAAATCAAAGAAAAATGCCAAAAAGTTATTTTTCCAGCCCAAGGCAGCTTAAAAAAGATAGAAAGTAGGGTCTGTGAACATAGGGTGAGAGCTAAATAGAAGATGGTAGATGGAGCACTGATTATCTCCAAGAGAGACATCAACAATGTGGTGGAACTCAGAACCCAGGGATAGTAAAAATATTGAATACCTATTCAGAAAAAGATCTCAGCAGACTCAGTTCTTGCCCCAAGAGCAAGAACAGGTTCAATCTGGCAGTTATGATCATGAGTGAGGAGAGACCCCATCTTTGTGAAAACTAAAGTGCACACCCAGAAACCAGATCACATCACTCTGGAAGAACTGAAAATTAACAGGCCCCCAGTAAGCTCTGAAAGCAGCAAATGAATATTAAAAAATACCGAGATTAGGACAGACATCTCCTCACCACTTTAAGAGATCAGCAAAGAATAATTCTAACCTAAAGTAAACAAATAACCTGGGAAAAGGAGAAGACAACAAAATAAAAACGACTATAAAAGCTGCTATCCTGTCAGGAAACATAAAGACATAAACTCAGAAAACTGTGACATGAAAATATCTAAAATATCTACAAATATCTACAAAGAAAAAAAACCCAAGTTCATCATTATTAACTAAAAGAAATTAAAAAAAGACTTGTAAAAAAGTCAAGAAATTATTTCATAAATCAAATAAAAGCAGTAGAAGAAAAATTAGGAAAATAAATGAAAGATATGCAAGAAATTTTTGAAAACTGCTATAAAAGGAACAAAAATATTGAAGAAAATAATACCTTAAAATCAGAATCTGTCCAATTATAAAAGAGGAGGATTATAATTCTTTTAAAACTAGAATTAAAAAAGTAGAAATTGGTGATTTCCTGAGATATTAAAAAACAATAAAACAAAGTCAAAAGACTCAAAAAATAGGAGACAGTATGAAACATCTCATTAGAAAATCAACTAACCCCAAGACAAAGATAAATGCTCCTATTATCAATGGTTTTTATTGAGATCTGAAGATCTGAATCTTATTGTGACTTCCCTGCCCCCCAATTTCCCCAAAAAATGTTCATTAAAGATTCAGGTGGTGGGTTTTTTTAAAAAGGAGAGGTAATTCAGGAATTATTAAGACTACCTAAAAGCCATGATAAAAAAAAAACATCCTAGACATCATATTTCAAGAAATCATAAAGGAAAACTGCATAGATGTCTAAGAACCAGTGAGGAAAGTTAGAAATTAGAAATCTGCCAATCATGTCTTGGATGAAATCGTACGATGAAAGCTTGCAAGAATATTATATCCAACTTCCAAATTGTGTGTATATATGTTCTTTCCTCCTTGAATTAGTTCAGAGGAGAGTAATGTCCTCCCAATCATCAATTTGTAACTTCAAAATCATCTTTGATTCTCTTATTCTCCATACCCAGTTGTCAAGTTATTATATTTATGACTATTACATTACTAAATTTAGTTTGCTTTTCTCCACTTGTAAATCCATTCTTCATCATTTCTTCCCAGAACCTTTGAAATAGATTCCTATTTGGCCTTCTTGGCACCTCTTCTTTCTCACATGATTGATGAGGTAAACTTCTAAAGTCAGAAGTCTGAGTAGAGCATTTCCTTCCTCAAAAGCTATTAATAGCTCCCTTTTGCCTATATAATGAAATTCAAATTATTTAGGCTGGTATTGAAGATTCTTTGCAATCTTGTCCCAGTGTATCTTCCTAGACTTACCCTTATTAACCTTAAATTCCATTCATCATATATAACTTCCTATATACCATACTGAATATTGAATCTTCCACCTTCAGGAACTTGCACAATCTATTCCCATGATTGCTCCCCCTTAATTTCTGTTTATCAGAATCCTTGTCTTCTTCAAGGCACAGCTCAGGTACAACCTCTTTCTTAAAACCTTTCTGATTTCTATAGAAATTGTTGCTTTCACCTTCCTCAAATAATCTTCTATCCACTATGTATCTTGTATTATATTTATCTGTATTGTAGGATCTCCTTAGGAAAATATACCTGATGCTTTCTGGGGATCAACATGTGCACTGGCTTCTTACCAAGTGACAGAGCTTTCACTTCAGTGAGATGACCTAGCAACTCATTTAAAAATCACTTTTATGAATTCAATAAATATTTGTGAATATTATCACTTCTATATCCAAATTATGAAAAGAATATTGTACATAAAACCTGAATCTTTATTAAATAGCTTGCTTTCTTTTTTAAGTACAATGTAAATAACACTTTACTTTAAAAACCATTCTTTTCATCTTTCTTCAAGAATTTCCTTTTGTTTCAAGTATTTATTTTTTAAATCCTTTTTAAAAATGTTAAGTCCCAAATTCTCTTGCTCCTTCCCTTTTTATCCCATCCTTGAGGAAAAAAGCAATTTGATATAGGTTATACATATGCAGTCATTCAAAACATATTTCCAGATTAGTCATGTTGTGAAAGACAATACCAAAAAAAGTAAAAATGTCTCAATAAATAAACAGATTCCATTAATCCTTTCTTTGGAGAGGGATGGAATTTTTCAACATAGGTCCCTTATAATTGTATTGAATGATTGTATATCTTAGGATGGTTAGTCATTTATGGTTGATTATTGTACAATTATTTGCAATATTGCTGTTACTATGTATGCTATTCTGCTTCTGCTCACTTAACTTTGCATCAGTTCATAAAACTTTCCAGAATTTTTTTCTTCAGAAATCATTCTGATGATCATTTCTTTTTTGGGGTGTGTGATTTGAACATTTCTATTTAATTTATTAATTTAAAATATATTCCATAGTTACATGATTCATGTTCTTTCCCTCCCTTCCTCCCACCCTCATCCCATAGCCAGCAAGCAATTCCACTGGGTTTTACATGTGTCATTGCTGATGCTCATTTCTTGTAGCACAATAGTATTCCAGCACAATCGTATACCATACCAATTTGTGGGCAGACCCTCAATTTCCAATTCTTTTCCACTATAAAAACAACTGCTATAAACATTTGTGTATATGTAGATCCTTTTTTCTTTTCTCAAAAAATCTTTGGGAATATAGATTTGGTGGCTGAATATTTGGGTTAAAAGTTATGTGTTGTTTTATAGCCCTTTATGCATTCCATTCCAAAATCCTCTCTAGAGCAATTCCAAATTGCTCTATATAATAACTGAATCAGTTCAAAATAGGAGGAACATTGGTAATTTCTTTTAGGACATACAGTAGATGTGGACCATTCGCATAGCCATGAACTTCGATGGAAAAAAAAACCCTACCCAGCCATCTTAGAGAGGTTCATTACTAGGTTATGTATCACAGCAAAAGTGTTTTGTTTTTCAGCTAAAACAACTCTCAATGAAGAGCCATTTAATTATATACGAGTTGTGACATGAATTGATGGAAGAACTAACCTGGAATAGGAATGAGGATCCTTGAGGACTGTGTACAGTTATTAGAAGACTTCTTATTAGAGTCAAGGAATATAGGTTCTATTTCTGACTTAACTGCATATTGCTTCTTGGACCATAACAAGTCCCTTAATTCTCTTCAGATTTCATTTTTCTCAAATATACAAGAAGGAAAGACCTGAGATGATCTCTAAAATCTTGCTTCAAGGAGATATACTAAGAATGTGCTTTAGGAGCAAGGATCCAGAACAATAGAGGGAAAAACCATTTATCATCAATAGAGAGGGGAAAAGGTATTAAGGATATAAAATAATTGGCAAAAAGTAAGAATCAGGGAGATGTCCTGGGGAAGAAAATGTAGCTCTCCTAAGAAAGTTCTACTTAATTATTCTTATTTGTACCAAATGGAGGTAGTTAAATTTAAATAATTCTTTTCACTGTTTTTCCCCATATAAATATGTGACAGATAAGTTATTTTGTCAGTGCAAAAAACTATCTACAAGGAAACTAACACCATTAATACATATCACAATACATCTTTGTACATTAATCAGTGTCTAGGTGAGACTCAGAGGTTAAGAGCTTTGCCAGTATCATATAGATAGTATTATAGGGGGCGTTTGAAAGTACGTCTTTCCAATTGTAAGCCTAACATTCAATTCACAATGAGACTCCGTTTAGAAATTTTTGTATTATCTTATAAGTGAAAAATGTAAAAAACATTTTTATTTATGTTAAATATTTTAATCCTACCATTTCTCAATATCATCATGAGACACGAGGTAATATCACTAGGAATTCATTCTGAAACTTTAGAAAATAGCCTTCTAAATTAAAAAGACAGCCAAACATCCAGAGCAGTATATTCAAAGGGATTCTTATTTGGAGACATATCCTCACATTCTTCTGCAACAGAAAATTAAATGTATTTTTCCCTTTGTTTATATGACCAACTGAATGACTACAGTAATTTAGGGATCTCAGCAAAATTTCTGCCACTTGTAATCACAGAGGTCATTTTTGGAAGTAAGGTAGTGTCTCCTCCACAGAGCCTGTGTTAGCACTTCCTAATAAATATCTGCCACAGGTTATGTTTTGAAGTTCAATTAAATTGAATGAGGGAAATTATTCCATGACTGTGAAGTGGTTCTTTCTTAAAATATTGTTTAATGAAATTTCTTATTCCTCACTCCTGTCAGCCTTATCTGAGGAGAAAGGATTAACCTTTCATTCAATTTCTATCAATTTAAAAAAACTAAATATCATTGATTCCTTTTGTTTTCATTCCATAATCACTTGTGCAATATGGTATCCCAAAACCTGAGCAAAATATCTGTTTTAATAATAGCAAACAAGAAAAACAAAACTCATTGATGAAATAATTATATCTGATAATATATGTAATAGTCTGTATCCAAAGACACATCCATCTACTAAGAAGGAAACATTTTATCATCTGTTATTCTGATGCAAAACTGACCATTACAAATAATCATAGAATCATAGTTTGGTTATGTAAGGAAGAGGACATCAACCATTTAACAGTAAGAATGACCTTGAACTTCCTGGAGTACATCCCCTCATTTCACAAATAAAAACAACAAAAAAGTAAAGTAGAGAAGTTGACTGTCGTCATATACTTAGAAATTGTCAAGACTAGGATTTGAGCTAAAATTTTTCACTCTTCTAGTTTTTAAAATCATTACTGTAGCCTATGCCGATTATTATAATTATTACATATATGCATGTATATATAGGTATATACTTACATATATATGTTTATGGTTACACACATATATTTTATATGGCTATATTTGCATGTAGGTATGTGTCTATTAATACATAGAGTGTATAGGCAGTGGACTTGTGATTTTATTATTACAGGGAAAATTTTTAGATGAGAAAACTCTATCTCCCAAAGGAGATGGCACCTTTTTGTCTACAAATTATAATCTTAGAGCATATAGTGGCTTTGAGTCTCCTAAATCATTTAAGGAGTCTGTGAAATCAAGGCTATTTTCATAATAATTCTAACATATTATTTGTCTCTTTAGCCCTTATTTTCTAAAAAGGAAACAGTGGAATTTTCCAGAAACAACATGATCTGGATACTTAAGATTTAGCTTTAAAAATGAACAATGAGTTAGATGTTGCTTATAGAATTGTACTTTTGCTTTATAAATGAATTAATCTATAGGCATGGATAGAATTGCTATTTTTTGCATAGACTTGTCTCATAGCACTACCACATAATAATGAAGATCTTGTTTCTATCTTATCCAACAGGGCAAGAGAGAAGGGAGAGGTGAGAGGGAGTATAAAAAGGGAGGGAAGGAGAGGGGTGAGGGGAAGGGAACAAAAAAGGGAGGGGCCAGAAAGGGAAGCCTACCAAGGGAGGGGACTAGGGGGACTGATCACTGGTTTAAAAGGTTATAGCTAAAGAAGAAAGGGAGTATAGACAGTGAGGAATTATCACTAATCAACATATTTGCACCAAATTGTATAGCACCCAAATTTCTAATGGAGAAACTAGGAGAATTGAAGGAGGAAATAGACAGTAAAACCATATAAGTGGGAGACTTGAACCAACCAATATCAAATTAAGATAAATCAAACCAAAAAAATAAATAAGAAAGAGGTAAAAGAAGTGAACGAAATCTTAGAAAAATTAGAGTTAATTCACATATGGAGAAAAATAAATAGGGACAAAAAGGAATACACCTTCTCAGTACCACATGGTACATTCACAAAGATAGATCATATAGTAGGTCACAGAAACATGGCATACAAATGCAGAAAAGCAGAAATAATAAATGTAAACGTTTCAGATCATAAGGCAATAAAAATAATGATCAGTAAGGGTAAATGGAGACCCAAATAAAATTTAATATGAAATTAAATAATATGATACTCCAAAATCGGTTAGATAGAGGAGAAATCATAGAAACAATTAATAATTTCATTGAGGAAAATGACAGTGGTGAGACATCCTTTCAAACCTTATGGGATGCAGCCAAAGCAGTACACAGAGGAAAATTCATATCCTTGAGTGCATATATTAACATATTAGGGAGAGCAGAAATCAATGAAATGGAAATGCAAATCAAGAACCTTGAAAGCAAACAAATTAAAAACCCTCAGAAAACCAAACTAGACATCCTAAAAATTAAGGGAGAAATTAATAAAATCCAACATGATAGAACTATTAAACCAATAAACAAGACCAGAAGCTGAAACAGACAAAATAGACAAAGTACTGGTCAATCTAATTTAAAAAGGAAAGAAGAAAGGCAAATAAACAGCCTTAAATTAATTAAAAAATTAAATTTTTTTCATCAAAGATGAAAAGCTGGACTTCACCTCCAATGAAGAGGAAATTAAGGCAATCATTAAAAACTATTTTGCCCAATTATATGGCAATAAATATACCAACCTAGGTGATATGGATGAATATTTAAAAAATATAAATTGCCTAGACTAACAGAAGAAGAAATAGAATTCTTAAATAATCCCATATCAGAAAATGAAATCCAATAGGTCATCAAAGAACTCCCTAAGAAAAAATCCCCAGGGCCTGATGGATTCATTAGGGAATTTTATCAAACATTCACAGAACAGCTAATCCCAATACTATACAAACTATTTGACATAATAAGCAAAGAGGGAGTTTTACCAAATTCCTTTTATGACACAAACATGGTACTGATTCCAAAGCCAGGCAGGTCAAAAACAGAGAAAGAAAATTATAGACCAATCTCCCTAATGAATATAGATGCAAAAATCTTAAATAGGATACTAGCAAAAAGACTCCAGGAAGTGATTAGAAGGGTCATCCACCATGATCAAATAGTGTTTCTACCATGGATGCAAGGCTGGTTGAATATTAGGAAAACCATCCACATAATTTACCATATCAACAAGCAAACCAAGAAAAATCACATGATTATTTCAAAAGATGCAGAAAAAGCCTTTGGTAAAATATAACAATCATTCCTATTAAAAGCACTAGAAAGCATAGGAATAGAAGGATCGTTCCTAAAAATAATAAACTGTATATAACTAAAACCATCAACTAACATCATCTGCAATGGGGATAAACTAGATGCATTCCCAATAAGATCAGGAGTGAAACAAGAATGCCCATTATCACCTCTATTATTTAACATTGTACTAGAAACACTAGCAGTAGCAATTAGAGAAGAAAAAGAAATTGAAGGCATCAAAATAGGCAAGGAGTAGACCAAGCTATCACTCTTTTCAGATGATATGATGTCCTACTTAAAGAATCCTAGAGAATCAACCAAAAAGTTAGTCGAAATAATCAACAACTTTAGCAAAGTTGTAGGTCAGAAAATAAACCCGCATAAGTCATTAGCATTTCTATATATTTCCAACACAGCTCAACAGCAAGAATTAGAAAGAGAAACCCCATTCAAAATCACCTTAGACAAAATAAAATACCTAGGAATCTATCTCCTGAGACAAACACAGGAACTTTATGAACACAACTACAAAACACTCTCCACTCAACTAGAACTAGACTTGAGCAATTGGAAAAATATTAATTGCTCATGGGTAGGATGAGACAATATAATAAAAATGACCATCCTACCCAAGCTTATTTTTCTCTTTAGTGTTTTACCCATTGAACTTCAAAAAAATTTTTACTGAATTAGAAAAAAAACATAACAAATTTCATTTGGAAGTACAAAAGATCAAGGATATCCAGGGAAATCATGAAAAAAAAATTGTGAAGAAAAGAGGACTTGCAGTTGAAGATCTCAACCTATACTATAAAACATTGGTCTTTAAAACAATTTGGTACTGGGTAAGAGACAGAAAGGAAGATCAGTGGAATAGACTTGGGTTAAGTGACCCCAGTAAGACAGTATATGACAAACCCAAAGAGCCCAGCTTATGGTACAAAAACCCACTATTTGACAGAAACTGCTGGGAAAACTGGAAGACAGTGTGGGAGAGATTAGGTTTGGATCAACACCTCACACCCTACACCAAGGTAAACTCAGAGTGGATGAATGACTTGAACATAAAGAAGGAAACTATAAGTAAATTAGGTGAACACAGAATAATAAACATGTCAGACCTGTGGGAAGGGAAAGACCTTAAAACCAAGCAAGACATAAAAAGAGTCACAAAATGTAAAATAAACAATTTTGATTATATTATATTAAAAAGGTTTTGTACAAACAAAACCAATATAACCAAACTGAGAAGCGAAGCAACAAATTGGGAAACAATTTTCATAACAAAATCCTCTGACAAAGGTATAATTACTCAAATTTATAAAGAGCTAAATCAATTGTACAAAAAAATCAAGCCATTCTCCAATTGATAAATGGGCAAGGGACATGAACAAGCAGTTTTCAGCCAATGAAATCAATACTATTAATAAGCACATGAAAAGCTGTTCTAAATCTCTTATAATCAGAGAGATACAAATCAAAACAACTCTGAGGTATCACCTCACACCTAGCAGATTGGCTAATATGACAGCAAAGAAAAGTAGTGAATGCTGGAGGTGATGTGGCAAAGTAGGGACATTAATTCATTGCTGGTGGAGTTGTAAACTGATCCAACCATTCTGGAGGGCAATATGCCCAAAGGGCAATAAAAGACTGTCTGCCCTTTAATCCAGCCATAGCAATGCTGGGTTTGTACACCAAAGAGATAATAAGGAAAAAAACTTGTACAAGAATATTAATAGCTGTGCTCTTTATGGTGGCCAAAAATTGGAAAATGAGGGGATGCCCTTCAATTGGGGAATGGCTGAACAAATTGTGGTATATGTTGGTGATGGAATAATATTGTGCTAAAAGGAATAATAACGTGGAGGAATTTAGTGGAGACTGGAACAACCTCCAAGAAGTGATGCAGAGCGAAAGGAGCAGAACCAGGAAAACATTGTACACAGAGACTGATACACTGTGGTACAAAAGAATGTAATAGACTTCTCCAATAATGTCAATACAATGTCCCTGAACCTTCTGAAGGGATCTAGGAGAAACTAACACTATCCACAAGCAAAGGACAAACTGTGGGAGTAAAAACAATGAAGATAAGCAACTGCTTGACTGGGTGGAAGGGACATGAATGAGGAGAGACTCTAAATTAACACCATACCAACAACATGGAAATGAGTTTGAATCAAGGAGACGTGATACCCAGTGGAATCAATCGTTGGCTAGGGGAGGGGTGTTGGGAGAGGGGGAAGGAAAAGTAAAGGATCTTTGTTTCCAAGGAATATTGTTTGAAAATGACCAAATAATATAATGTTTAAAATGGAAAAAAAGAATATTCACATAATTTGGTGAACTAATATTTACTAGATGACCAATAAAGAATATTACACAGTCATTCAAGGGTAGAAGATCCATTCACAGTGAGACTGATTGACTGATTTTAAAATAACAAAATGAAAAGTTTCATGATATAGTTTAGTTTCCACATTGCAGCTAACATTTAAAAAATTAATTTCTTGTCTATTTTGAGTGTAATATCAAAGAATTATATTCAAAATTATCTGAAAAGGCTTGGAACATATATACCTCTCTTTTTTCCTTCTAAATATCTGTGTGAGGCTGAAATTTACTTCATAAACTTTAGCCAAAGCAGCATGCCTCAGCAGATTGAAAGGAGTAGAAATAAGAATTCAGATGCTTTCTTGTAAGCCAGAATTAAAGAGATTTGTAAAAATGTCAGAGTGCCACTCTTCTCAGTTTTTAAAAAAAATTATAGTTGTTTCCAAATTTTTTAATATCATGCTAACATTTAATGGGTCTATCATTGTTATTTTATTAGTTAATAGTTTAAATTTTATCAGTTTGATTTCCTAATAGACTATATATTAATAGATAAAAATTATTTAAGCAAAAGTTCTTTGGTGTACCCAAATTTAAGAATATCAAGTGGTCCTGAGACCAAAGTGTTTGAGAACCACTGGCCTAGAACAATAAGGAAGCATGTATTGGAGATGGCATTTGTACATATGTCTTCCTGGCCCTCTATCCATCAGTGAACATTTAATAGTTAAGTTGTGTTGAGTTGATTTGAACTAGGTCATGGACATCTCTGAATATAGAAATATAAACATATGGACACACAGAGTCATATATATATATATACATATGTACATATATATACATATATATACATAATTAGATCAAATATATATTATATATGTACATATACATGCATATGGGTATGTGTCTCCATGTATGTTTTTGGTATGTATAAGACACCTAACTTGAACTCAAGTCTTTTTAGCTCCAAGCTCAGCTTTTGATTTATGACCATATTTTTTTCTTGCTTTACATTTAATATACATACACAATGCACTTTGTGTGTGTGTGTATACACACATTTATGTAGGCATGCAGACATACATATAAATGCATATGGTGTATAGTTCCCTTTAAGTGATTTCCTACAATACTTCCTCTACTCCTCTGAATTCAAGTTTGTAGTATAAGTGGTGAAATTTTCTATTGCAGCCAGCCTCTAAATGAAAGTTACTTAACTTTTCTGAGTATATTTGATCCTTTGTGAGATGTGGTAGGGTAGTTCAAAATAGATGACCTATACCATCCCTTCAAGTTCAAAGTGTATAAGCAATTATTCTAAATTTTTACTGATTAATTTTCATTCAAGTCAAAAACAATCCTTTAGCTGTAATGGTTCTCAACCACTTTAAATAGATTGCATTCAGGCTGGTCCACCAAACACCATATGGACATGCTTATAACCCTCCTTTGTCCCTGGTAATGCAAATCCATTATTTGTAATGTGGAGAGATAAACTATAATCACCCATTTACCATAAAAGAAAATGAAAATTTTATCTTTGGAGAATAGTCATTAGTCTAATAAGTTTAGAAACTGCATAACAAATTGTTCATATTGAGCATATGGGAAAACAGACTCATTTTTTCTTATGTGAAAGCTGATAGATTTTTTTTCTTCTTTTTAAATACAAGTACTAATTGTTTCTCACTAATCCAATGTTTTCCACATTAATTTGTCCATAGAATTCTGTACTTATTAAAATAGTGATTAAAACAACAACAACAAAAAACTAAGGAAATTAGGAGTGGAATGTCTCTGTGATGAGTTCATAGACATTTTAAACAACAAAAAAGGAAGTTAAGCCTAATTTCATATTGAAGAATTATTTTGCACAATTATATATGCATTGTTTATAATTTAATACTTAGAGAAACAAATTACCAACCTTATAATTTTATCACAGATCACCAAAAAAGAAATTCAAAGGAGGGAATTAGGAAGAAGGGAAAGAAAGAAAGGAAAAAAGAAAGGAAAAGAAAGAAAGAAAGAAAGAAAGAAAGAAAGAAAGAAAGAAAGAAAGAAAGAAAGAAAGAAAGAAAGAAAGAAAGAAAGAAAGAAAGAAAGAAAGAAAGAAAGAAAGAAAGAAAGAAAGAAAGAAAGAAAGAAAGAAAGAAAGAAAGAAAGAAAGAAAGAAAGAAAGAAAGAAAGAAAGAAAGAAAGAAGGAAAGAGAAGGAAGAAGGAAGGAAGGAAGGAAGGAAGGAAGGAAGGAAGGAAGGAAGGAAGGAAGGAAGGAAGGAAGGAAGGAAGGAAGGAAGGAAGGAAGGAAGGAAGGAAGGAAGGGAGGGAGGGAGGGAGGAAGGAAGGGAGGAAGGAAGGAAGGATGTAAAACATAACATCTAGAGAGTTTACAAAAAGAGGCAGAATGCCATGGAAGATAGAGAATTAACCTTACAATTATGAAGACCTTGGTTTAAACCCAAAGAAAAGAAATCTTTTCATTATGTCCTATTATATTTTTCATTTAAATATCATAATAGTTTTCTACTGATAGAATTCAGGGGAAAGAGATCAAATTTAGAGAATACATGTGGCAAAGACAAAACTCACAAATCCTGGTTGCTAGAATTTCTCTTTTTACTTCTAGGAGTCCTTATGAAATTCCCCAAGGGTACAGCTTTCTCTCCTTGGTGAGTTCTGAATCTACATTTCCTTAGTGTAACCAGTTTATCCTTGGGTCACTGCTATCTGTTCTGTTATGAAGTTCAGATCTCCACATCCTTCAGAGTCTTTGCTGGCAGTGGGAAGAAGAGGAAACATCTTTCTCCTCTCACCTTTGTATAAGCAAATCTCTCTCAGGGAATTGGCTAAAGCTGATCTGCTATGAGTAGGATCTGCCTGTGGAGTCCCAGATTCTGGGCTGACTCTCTGTTTCCATCCTGTGCCTGAAGAGTGTGATTGACTCCTCTGAATCCCAATGTTTTCTGTTCACACCCACCTTATACTTTTTAATTGTGAAGATTAAATTTAACTCTCCCCTGATTGTGAAAATGAAATTAATTAACTCTACCCGATTGTAAAGATTAAATTGTAACCCCTGCCAATTTTTAGATTTAATCACCAAAAGTAAACACTCTACTTAAAAGTTGAGTATGAAGGTCTGCCCAATTTTAGATTTAATCACCAAAGGTATAAACACCCCATTCACACTTGAGTGGGGGAGGTCTGTGACCCATGTGTGCAATAGTAAGTGATAAATCAGAATTAAACTAACTGCCCCCCAGCAGTCTTAAAGCAAAGCTTCAAGTGTGATTAATAGACATAGAATTAGGGGAAAGCACAGGAAGTGATGCAAAAGGAAGTGTCTTTAAAAGGGAGTGACAACTTCCTCAGTGGTGTTCTACAGACAGTTCTTTCTTTGGGGTTGAGGCTGGTGGAGAATCTGCTGACAGGACCCAAGACATGGTCATTGAAAGGCTGACTCCTTTCATATTGAATTTTCTGAAGAGATTAGCCTCAGGAGAGACTTCCCCAGTCTCTCCCTGTTCTAGTTGAGCCAGGGGCTGGGAGTAAATTATTATATATCTTACTCTATTCTCTCTCTGATTTTCTTACTTAATTCTTTCTATATTTTGTAAATAAATTATAAATTAATCTCTTTCAAATAAATTAAATTCCTGGTGACTATTTTAAATATAATCCAGTCCAACCATTTTTTTAATAAGTAACTCCTTTTTCCCCTTTACAGAACAAATTATTGATTATAGAGATCAATAATTCCTATTAACTGGAGTATGGTAGATAGAGTCAACAAAAGATAGAGGCCATTGAAGTTCAAGAGAGAAACAGACAGACAGAGACAGAGAGAGGCAGAGAGACAGCTTGAGTTATTTCATTGTCATAGTCTAACATGAAGGAGCTCCTTCAACCAGTGCAATTTGGCACCTTCTCTTAAATTTATAGTTTTAGTGGGCTGCCTAAAGCATTGAAATATGAAGTGTCTCACCTCGGGTAACACAGTCAATATGTGTCAGACAGAGGAAGGTTTAAGTCTGTGTTCCTGGCTTTGAGGTTGGCTCTCAATCCACTATGCGGAGTTTTCCCTCATACAAAGATATGTCTGTCTATCTATCTATCTATCTATCTATCTATCTATCTATCTATCTATCTATCTGTCTGTCTGTCTCTCTGTCATCTATCTACCTGTCTATCTGTCTGTCTATCTATCTATCTATTCATTGGAGAAGAGAAACCTGCAATCATATCCTTCAATTTTCTCTCATTGTGAAGCACATTTTATTCTAGATACAACTTTGCTACTGTCTCATAAATATACTAGGATTTTTTTAGTATTATAAATTATTGCCAGGAAAAATGCTAACTCATGAAATTCAGCTCCCAGAAAATGCTACTTACATTAAATAAGTGAATCCCATATCAATAAAAGTAGCTGCCCTTTTTTTCCTATGTCTTCTAGTTTAGGCATTGAAACTTAGAAATTGTGGTGACCATAGAGATGAATAAAACTATAAATGTTTTTATTTTGTTCAGGATATAGGGAGTGAACCTCTATGAGAAGGGCTACCTCTCCTCAAAGTAATCATGTACTTTAACCCTTTGCTAAAAGAATGAGAGAACTCTTTGGTCCCTAGTGACTAGCATTTGTCTCTAGATGGCTGGGTGATTAAGGTTAAGGAGAATAGACTTTTTAAAAGAGTTTCATTCTGCATTCTCTGAAAGCATGTTGTTGGGGACAGGCAAGTGGCTCACTGGATTAAGAGCCAGAACCAGTGATGGGATGTCCTGAGTTCAAATCAGATAATTCCAAGCTATGTGACCCTGAGCAAATCACTTAACCCCATTGCCTAGCCCTTACCACTCTTTCTCCTTGGAACCAATACACAGTATTGATTATAAGATGAAAAGTAAGGGTTGTTTTTTTTTGATGTATTGTAAAATGCCTCATGTTTTTCATGCTTTTACTCTTTTTTTCTGATAGCTTGTCATAATTCCCTTGCACTTCTAGAGAAAAAGCAACATGGTAGAGAGTGAGATTTAGGTTTTGTTTTTTTTTTACCTTTATTCTCCAGGGAAGAAGTATATGACAACAGCAAACTGCTTATCTTTGTCCATGCAAAATCGAGGGGGAAGTTTCTCAAGCTTTAATTTCTACCTGCCTTTTTCTGCCCTTCTGTTTCCTTCTGTTGTCTTTTGAGAGCTCAGCTCAGAGATCATTGTGATGCTTATAGCAAACTCTGAAGATTACCAAACAACTATGAAACCAAAGCCATACCCTGAGGGATCAAAAGATCTGGTCTTTGATACCCCTACATGATATTGCTCTTCTTTCCAGGTGACATTCCATCTCTCAAATCTGGCTATTTGCACTGTCTGTCCTCAATGTCTGCAAATCTTCTTCATCTCTGCTTCCTACCTTCTCTGGATTGCTTCAAGTAGCAACTGAAGCCCCGCCTTCTTTAAAGAAACTTTATTCAGGAATAGGGTAGACTTTTATCCAAAGATTGGGAAATTGAGATATAAGCCATACCTAATTATGATCTGAGGTTTTTTCCCCCCAGAAATATCCAGATCATGATGAGCTAAGGAGAGAAACTTAAAACATCAGAAGTTTCAAACATATGCGAGTCAGTGGAAAAGAGAAGGCTGGGACATACCAGATTATCATTGTTATCATAGATTTTAATATTAATATTTCAGTATTATTCAATTATATTTTTTCAATGGGGCTCAAAAAGAAATGGCTTTTGGCAATTTACTATCTTGCTATTAATCTTATATTCAGTATTCTGCAGATAACTGCAAAGTTTAAAGATACTCATTTTTTGTAATTGAATAAAAGTATTAGAATATAAGTATCTCTTCTATAGACTGGCTGATAAGCTTCAAGAGATTTCCAGTAGCAGACAAGGTAAAGGATGATATGGACCTCTTCTCATTACCACATGGTTATGGTTTCTTCTTCTAGGTTTCTATATTTTGAAGATGTTTTATTCCAAGTTATATGAAGATTATGATTTCTTTTATGGTGACATTTACTAAAACAAAACAAAAAATGCTTCTTAAACTTCATGATTTCTTACTATGATGATGTCCTAATACAAGTACAATTTATTAATTCAATTTACAAATATATTTCTGAGTTTTTATTTCTAGTATATGTATTTGTCATTTTATTTTGAAAGATAGTGATTTTCTAATGTATAATTCTAACAGCCAGGGGAAATCTTGCTAGGTTTGGTAGTTGCTAAATTTTTGCAATTTATGATGGTGTGTTCCATTTTTCTATTCTTGTCTTATTTAATCATTAATCACTAAGTCCTGATCCCTTAAGGATAACCCTCTCATAATTTCATGTGGGGATAACCTGATCCCAAATTACCATCATAAGTCTTTCATTTTGAAAAATAAATCTGTATGATTCAGCCATTTGTTCAATGCTTCTTTCTCTACATGTTGTTAGTTTACTTCAAGGGAATGCTTCCTGGAATGCTTTCTTATTCTTTTCTAGCATCTTAGCAGTTTCAAAGGCTCTTTTTGAGGTTAAATTCTTATATTCAACAAACTCAGTCATTATTGACTGACTTTTGTCAATCATTTTTTTCTCAGTGGAATAATATATGAAATAGTTCTATAAGCTATAAATCTGCTTTTCATATGCTCTGAGAATGTCAACCATCTTCCTCCTTTTAATGAGAAAGTATTAATCTTTTATAGCTACTGAACAGTGAAGAGCTCCTTATTTAATTAACAATGTAAAGGGTTTTTCCCTTTTCTATATCCTTTATTATCCATTTATTGTCAAAAATCTGTATTAGGATATGTATTACATAGATTTTAATCAAACGAAATGTGTTCTTCCCATTCAGTTTTGACTTTAGGATTTCAGTCTCTAAACATCCTAAATCTCAACTTTTGTCTTGATATCACTGTGCTTAGTATGTCTTTTTTAAAACACTTATTTTTCTCCTTAACAGTTTATTGCTAAATATGATTTTCCTGGAGTAATCCAAGTTATTTTTGGTGTTGCCTTTGACCAATGAGACAATTTAAAATATAAATTTAAGTTCAAAATATTCAGTGTCTTTTTTTATTAATATACATAAATAATTATATATTTATCAAAACCAAATAACATTCATATGTAATGGAGAAAGATTATATGAGATAGAAAAGTTATTTAATGTGTTTTTATGGTGTGATATAACTTAATAGCATAAGTATGGATCAAGATTAACAAGATGATTTGATATAACACTCTAACTTGGAAACCATACTTACTTTTATTTTGGGAAGATTACAGCATTAAGGATAGACAGAACTATAAGGGGTTTATATTACTTTCATTAAAGTATAATGTTTTCTATCAAATATTCTTCTAACTTAATTGAATTTATTTTATGACAACACTGTTCTATTGTCCATTATATTAATGATATACAAGATTTCTGCTTTGTATAATCTACTCTTTATATATTTTCTCTTTTTTACTTCTCAAGAATCTTTAGAAATTTTAATTGATGGGGGCAGCTGGGTAGATCAGTGGATTGAGAGCCAGGCCTAGAGACAGAAGGTCCTAGCTTCAAATCTGGCCTCAGACACTTCCTAGCTGTGTGACCCTGGGCAAGTCACTTGACCCCCATTGCCTTACCATTCTTCTGCCTTGGAACCAATATACAGTATTGATTCCAAGATGGAAGGTAAGGGTTTTTATTTTAAAAAAAAACAACAACAAAATTTAAATTGATGTTAAATGACTTGTTCTGTTCTTTGCATTAATGTGATTTCATGTATCTTCTTAAACTTTTCACTTTTACTTTTAATTGATTAAGATTTGTAAAATATTTTTAGGATTCCATGTTTCTTGATTATTTTCTTTTCTATCTCAAACTGATAATGTTGACCTCGAGTTATTAGCATATATATTTGCTTCTAACAGCTAAATACTGATGTAATCATTCAATGCCTTTTTCCATATCTTCAGCAGTTTCCTCAAGTCATTTCCTACAATGATGAATGATGTCTATCTCTGGGGGTATTCCTTTCCTACCATAGTTCCTACCAGGTCAGTGGCTAGCATACATATTGTTCTGTGAAGGTCCTGAAATGTGTTTATATTTTCTGTCAAATAATATGGGAAATGAATTCATTCATACTCGCTATATTAGGTGCATGTTTTATGAATTATTATGTTTTAGTATAATTTGTTTGCCAGTCAGATTTTTTTTCTGTCAAACTCAAAAAAGACACTTCAAAATTCCACTTTATGTCAATAGCTTTTTTCAAAATAATTTGGAACATTAGTAGTTTTTAAGCAAAATCCACTTTTTAATTAGACATAAGTTCCAGTCTGCATTAAGTGAAGATTTTCAGTGACCTCAGGTTAATGTTCTTCAACTTTTCCACTTCCAATTTTAGTATTCCTCAATTTCCACTCCTATATTCTAACCTAAGCTTAGGAATTAATTTATTTCTTACCAACATTTTAAACTGTTTAACAATATATTGTTGAGTGATTTAAAGCTGAGATTAACATTTGTAAAAGTAAAAATTAAACACTTGCCTATATCTAGCAGCATATTTTTCTTTGTTATTTTATAGTGTTGCTGCAAAATCAAAGCATTCATCTGTATTTCTAACCAGTAAGATATGATTATTTTTGGTTTATTCTGGTATAGCTTGCTTTTCTGATAGATGAGTAGGAAGATTCACTGCTCACCCTGATGTACCCATGTCAGGCTGATCAACATGACAGTGTTAAACAGAGCAAGCCAAAAACTCTATGCTGCCCTAGCTATATATATATATATATATATATATATATATATATATATATATATATATATATATATATATATATTTTTTTTTTACTTTTAGAAGCAATTGCATCAAATCAACTCAACTGTCAACTGAGGGGTGATGAGCCAAGAGCCTAGGTTACCAATCAAGGCTCTAAACATCTACCTAGATGCTATAAAAGTTCCAGTTCACATGAAGCCCCCACTGTGCATCACTCTGACTCCATGCCTATATTTTACCATTGGTTCACTGAATTCACACATCTACTGAGTGGAATTTTGAGAGGGGTTTTTGTTGTTATATCCATTACTGGCTAATAATGAAGTGATATGCTGTTTTTACACACCCTGATGAAAAGACAGTAGGATAGGTTAGGAAATTAACTATAAATATGGTTTATATTCATGGATAAAGATAACAATTTTCCTTGGTTGTCACATCAAAATGCATACCAACCTAAATTTCAACTTTTGAAGTAATTTCACTCCTCAGCCAACATATTTTCTTGTAAATAATGAGAAATTAAGCAATGTGACTGCAAATAGTTAAAGGTCATATTTAATAACATAATTATTAGGTTTTAATAATAGATTTATTATATCTCTGTTAAGAAATTTCAATTACCAATTCCCTGGGAAAAAATCTGACCAAAGATAGGCATCATTTGGACAGACTGATAAGTGTATCAAAGCTGGAATTTATACAAATTAAACTTCAATTCATACGCAAATACTAAATACATGCAAGGTTTAGGCATCAAATTGCAAAGTCCTAAAAAGAAAAAGAGAAGAAAAGGCGATAGGAGAGAAAAGAAAAAAGGGGAGGAAAAAGAGATTAGTAAGAGAGGAAAAGGAGTCAGTTGCCTTTTAGTTTTTCTGTTCTGCATAATATTGTACCCTAATCTCAAGGAATCCTGATTCCTAGAAAACATGAAATGAATTAATTCATTCAATCTATTGTGAACCTAACTTTAGAAACATAGCTAGGAAATAAATAAGAAGTAATCAATGTCATTGTGTCCTAAAAAGGATAAATATACATGGAGAAGGTGAGAGGTGTGAGAGACAATAATGAGGTGAAGGTAATGTGATTGTATAGTATCTTATCCTTCCCTATCTATTCCCTAGGCCTACAAGCATTATGGGAAGGATGTTAAAGAAGATAGCAGGAAATCAATTATCATTAAGTTTAACTCTGGAGAAGATTGCATCATTTATTATCACAGTTTCAATTCTGATTCTCCTGGTTCCCCATTACTTATAAAATTACTGGTAATAATGAAGCTAATTTAATAATTACTTTAACCTTTCTGCTTTATATCAAATAGATGGCTTTAATAATTATAAAATCACATGGTTATATCCTTTTCTTTGCTGCCCTTGATGAGTGAATTTTTTCTGATTCTGATAAGAAATCCTGCTAGTTGCATTCTAAAATATTCTCCCAGTAACACTACCTCCAATTTTATCCTTTTTCCTGTTTTTCTCTATCCTTTCCTCTCTCATTAAGAATATTGCTCATCTCTCCAACTTTACATAACTATCACAGAATGGCTACTTACTCTAAGTAGGCCTGAAAAATTTTCTAGATATCAATATTTATATATAGGGTATATATACATTTATATATATATAATATATGTGTATAGTATAATAATTAAAAGTATGAGGCTACCAGTAGCTTAATAACTTTATTAAATCAAAGTAGTAGTAGTAGTATTAAAGAGATGGAAAAGTAGGAGAGAAGTAGAGAGATACTTAGATTTCTAATCTACTAGCCACCTTGATGGGTCTATAGCCAAACTCCAACAAGGGTCCCCTCAGCTTCCCCACATGCTCATCAGAGATCTTTACTTCCTGCTGGATATCCTCTTAGGAGTTGTTTTTTTCACATTTCATATATTCACACATCACATCTCAGGAACCAATCATAGTTTCTTAATTTGCCTTGGCCACCCAGGGGGCAGTGCCTGTGGAATAAATTTGGTTCCTTGGCTCTTTAAGTTAATCTCTCTAAGGGCTTATCTATACCTGGATTTACTCAGTGGTATTTGACCTCCAGGTCACTGAGAAATGACATTAAAGAGGAGACATTGGAGAGGGAGGAATTTCCTCGCAACACTACGTATTCATATACAGGGAATATATATCTATTTGTTTCTATTTTATATAAGCCAAATATATATGTATATGTATACACAAATATATCTCCTAACAAGCAAATAGTATTCTTTAACATAATAATATTTTTTCCTTTAGTTAAGTTCATCAAACTATTTGAACTCCAGTCAGCAAAGGACGAGCTGACTGGGTATTTAATTAAATAATAATTTGGGAATGTAAAGTCAGTTTTGTAAAAATCAATTAAAATATCTTCAGGATGGCTCTAAATGCTAAGCAAAATGAAAGGGCTAAATTATAGTTCATCCTCTCCCCCTATAACTTAAATATCTTTGCCCATGTCTTCATATTTTTTGAAAATCACAACTCCTACCTCCAGGAATTGATACAGAGTTAAAGGAGAAGAACCAGGAGAACATTATACACAGAGACTGATATACTGTGCTACAATCGAATGTAATAGACTTTTCTACTAGCATCAATGCAATGACCCAGAACAATTCAGAGGGATTTATGAGAAAGAATGCTATCCACATTTAGAGGAAGAACTGTGGGAGTAGAAACACAGAAGAAAAACAACTGTCTGATCAAATGGGTTGATGGAGATATGATCAGGGATTTATACTCTAAATGATCACCCTAATGCAAATATTAATAATATGGAAATAAGTCTTCATCAATGACACATCTAAAACCCAGTGGAATTGTACATGGGCTATGGGAGAGGGTGGGAGGAGGGGAGAGAAAGAATAAGAATCATGTAACCTTGGAAAAACATTCTGAATTAATTATTTAAATAAAATTTAATCTTTTAATTAAAAAATTCCATAATGATAAAAAATTAAATTAAATTAAATTTAAAATCACAACTATTGATTGTTAGGACATTGTAAGTAGTTAATGTTGTGACATATACTTAAAACTTTGCTATTAAATTTTTATGAACCAGTACTATGTACAGGTAGTAATGGGCAACAGTTCTCTGTAATGGTAGCATTTCTAATTCAGTTTATTTTTTGCATTATCAAGGATACTTTGGGGTTTATATTTGCAGTACAAGGATTTGTCATCTGTTAGTTGATAAATGATAGAACTTCTGCATAATTCTTGCCACATGATTATGTCTTGATAAATGGGGCAGCTTTTAAATTTTTTATGACTTTGAGTCATATGTTGCCAAATTTCCAATATTTTGTTGTAGTTAACTAGGTAATATAGTGGGTAGAATTTTGGAACTGATATCATATACCTGAGTTGACATCGAGACTCATCTATTTACTTGCTGTATGAAGTTGGGCAAGTCACTTAATTGCTCTTTTGGGGAATGACACCACCTACTTCCTAGGGTTCTTTTAAGAATCAAATCAAATAATATTTTTAAAGCAGCTAGCACAGTGCTTTGGTACATTTTAAATGCTTTGTAAATCCTAGCTAAAATTATTAATCTTCTTTTATCAGTTAATTCAGATACATTAAGGATAACATAGATAGCATACCTGTAATATCTGTCAGCATTAAAGTCCAAATGACATTTTGTTATTATTGTAAAGGTTTCCATCTAGCAGTTGTTTAATGTTTCTTACAGCAGAGTAATATACCTTGAGGTCTTCTATGTTGATCAAGTGATTAATGGAATGCTTGAGTTCTATGACCTCTTTGACTTGAAAATCATATCCAATTCTATTCAAAAGTGAAGAGTATGGATTTTAGACTAAACTGAAACCTAGAAATCATACTGTCTGTCCAGAAGATAACACATTTTATATTCATTTGTCTTGATAGCATTGTTAGTGATGCATTTTAAATAGTTTCCCATACTAAGTCACATTGTTAATAAACATTTATTAAATAACTAATATGTTCTAGGTGCTTTGCTAAGTACTAGAGATTCAAAGAAAAACTAAAGACACTTTGCCCTCAAGGAGCTCAAAATTTAATAAAGGAGACACTATGCAGTTAAACACACACACACATATGTATACACACACACAAGTTATATACAGGAAAAACAAGAGATAATCAACAAACAGAACTTAATATAATTAAGTGGGATATGGAAAGGCTTCCTGAAAAAGATGGGATTTTTAGCTAGGACTTTAAGAAGGCTAGGATAGCCAGATAGAAGAGAGGTGGAGGGAGAGTATTCCATGTATAATTGATATCTGATGAAATGGCTAGAGTAAAGAGACTGAATGTCTTGTTCAAATAATAACAAGAAGTCCCTCTCCTCATTTATCACCTGACTGTACTGCATTGAGCATTCTCTGGCCAATTTCCCAATATTCCCCCATATTGAATATTCCCTCCATTTCTTTTCAGCTTCCTTTTGCAAATTATCTTTTAGATTTTATCATTAGATTGTAAGCTTCTTAAGGAAAGGGATTGTCATTCTTATATTATATTTATATATATATATATATATATATATATATATATATATATATATATATATATATATATATATATATATATTACCTGTTTAACTGATGGATATCCCATCAATGTCCAATTCTTTGCCTCCACAAAAAAATGTTATAAAGCAATTGTCTTCATTTGTATTCACATCCCACAGCTTAGTACAGTGCCTAGAAGATAGTAGCCACAATATATATTGATTGACTGGTTGATTAGATATGGGTAAGTAGAAAAAGCATTCCAGCATGGAGCATGGCCAGTAAAAGACAAAGAATCAGAGGACATAATTTCTTATGTAAGGCACAGTAAGAAGACTAATATCATGAGAAAATCCTATCCATGTCAAAAAACAAATTAAATTTTGGGTCTCTTCAATTTAATTGATATATTTCTATTCGTGGACTCATAAAAGAAGTCCTATGCAACAAATACCATTGCAAAGAGTCATACTGCTATAGGTCTAAGGAATGTGCTGAAAAGGGAGGGATGTGTTCTGGGATAATGGAAACAATGACAGGACTTTAATAGGGTAATAGCAGTTATTATCTGTCTTTCCCAGTGGCACTAAATGTTAGTTCATTCCCTCTGAGATCACTTCCTCTTTATGTGGTATATATCATAAATGCATGTAGTTATGCACAGATTGTTTCCCCTATTAGAATGTGAGATCCTTTAGGGCAAAGATTATTTTTTGCCTTTCTTTATTTCCCAACATTTAGCACAGTATCTGGCATACAGTGGGGTTTAATAAATGCTTATTAACTAGTAAGAATACAGAGTATTTGAATAATAAAACTGTCCCACAATTTGAGCAGTGAAGATTCACTGAACTAAGATGTGAAAAGGGGTAGCAGTAGCAATTAGGTTTTACTATACAAAGTATAGAACCGCAAGACTAATAGCTGAAAATGGGTGGGAATAAGATGCAAGCAGGGCAAAATGATTGATAGTAGTCTCTCGGTAACTGAGGATGACGATTGTCTTTCTGTGTTTTCATCTATGGTGTATAGATGAGTGTGCACAAAGGCACTTGTGTGTGAAGGAGATTTAAGTGGAAAAGTCGATGCACAGAGACAGTCCCACTCTCTTGGCGTTGGAAGTCTGGGTCCAGGGGCACGAAAAATCGTTACACCTAGAGACTTCCTCAGCTGCATTGGATGGTGGTGTTGTCTTTTGTGCTCCAACATGCCCTAAGCACTCCACAGTGCTTTGCTGTGTCGCCATCTCAGACGTTGAACCTTCTTATTGGTTTCTTCTGTCTGTTTGGCAGAAGCAGTCTTCACATGCTGGGTGAGCAAAGCCTTAGTTCACCAGGGGTCTACGACCTGCTGGCTACCCTCACAAGGTTTAGCCACCCTGTAGAAGCCGTTGCCCAGAGTGTGGCCACTGCCGCATGCTAGCAGCTACTAGGAGCCACAAGTGAGAGCTGGGTGTTAGGTGAGGGTCAGAGGTTGGAGAGCTGCCCTAGGAGGGCACGACAAGACCTCCATACCAGAGATACTACTCCTCCCTGAGAACCCCATACACCCCAATATCTGACTATGGGTTATTTTTAATAACTAAAGATGAATTTAATAACAAGTTTGGATAGGGATGGTATCAGGGTAGAGGTAAGAGGGGTTTCCTATACTTTTTCCCAGATTGGGTTTGAGTCTCTCTCAGCTTTTGAGGTGAGACCAGGCCTCACAGGCTGGTGAAGGATTTCTTTTATTCCTGTCTTTGCTAATCTATGCTAGCTTTCTTAAGTTCAAAGTCTTTAGCAGTAGGCAGCAAGAGGAAGAACAGGTTCTAACCTTCAGACCTGGTTGGGCCTGTCTTTTCAGGATAGTTCTCTAAAGACCACTTTTACAGTTCAAATCACTCCCCTTAAATACCTTTGTTTGATGACAGGCTCACAGGAATCCAGGTAGAGCAAACAATTGGTAAATATCCAGGAATAGAGGTACTTCTATCCAGAGATAGAGAGAGAGAGCACGCTCCTTTCAGTCCAATGGCCAGGAAAGAGAGTCCCCTTCCAAAAGCAACTATCATTCTCCAAGTTGCCCCTCCCCCACCAACTACAATTGCTGTCCATCAATCTTCACTCTAACATTCCAAATGCTGTTTGCTCTACCTCAGTGGCAGAAAATCCAGAGCTTGATTTAGTTTTCCTTTCCACAGCATTATAATTATCTTTAAATATTTGAAAAGTTGTCATGTGGAAGAAAAAAATCTATTTTTTTCTGTGGATCTAAGAGCAAAATGGCATAGGAAAAAGTTCCTGAAAAGCATATTTCAACTTAGTGTAAGGAAGAGCTTCCTAATAATTGAGTTATACAAAAGTAGAATGGGCAGCTTCAGAAAGAAATGAGTTCTTCTTGGCTCCAGGGCTTTGAATAAAGATAGACAGGCCATTTGTGAGAGACACTGTATAAAGGATTCCTGCTTCAGATATAGATTGAATTAATTAAATTCTGAGTTTTCTTCTAACAGAGAGATTCTAGCATTCACTCAAACGTTTTTCTTCTAAAGAAATAGGAAGAAAATTTGTGAACAGGAGAGTCAGCACAACTGCCTTCTACTTGGACACCTTGATGAGAAGGACTCTATGATGATAAAGGTTCCAAGAGAGTGCATTTCACTCATAGGATATGGGCCAATACTAAAGGCAGAGAAATAAGAGATGTGAAGTAGTGTCAGGAAAAGCCAATTGACTAGACTATAAAGTTTGTAAAGTGTAGTAATGTATTATTATGCAATAAAGGTAGAAAGGAACCAGATTGTGGAGGGCTTTAAAAACCAAGCAGCAGAGATTTCATTGTATCCTAGAGGCAAAAGAAGTCAGTGGAGTTTATTGAGTACTTGAGTAAAGTAGACTGGTGCTTAAGGAAAATCAGTTTGGCAGATGTGTGGAAAGGAAGGATTAGATAAAGGAGAGACCAGAAAGAAGGGGGGAAATTAAGGGATCATGTTAATAAAAGAAATGAGTTTCTGAGCTAAGGTGACTTCTAGAAAAGTAATGAGAATCAAACAGGTGAAAAAGGCCATATGGAGGTAAAAATGGTAAGATTTGGCAACTAATTGGATACCTGAAATGAGGGACAATAAAGAATTGAGAACAATGGTAAGGCTGTAAAACAGGAAACCAGAGAGATAATGGTTCTACTTAGAAATTTCTTAAAAGTTGGAAGAGCTTTGTATTGGATGGGGGCTGATAATGAGTTCAGTTACAGATCTGTTGAATTTGAAATGTCTATGTATTAACCAGAATGAAATGTCCAATAGGCAATTGGTGTTGTGGGTATGAAACAAAAGAAAGCTTGAAATGAAATATAGATATGTGAGTCATATGCATAAAGAAAAAAATTAGACCCATAGTATAAGGATGATATTAGAAAATAAGTATTGTTTTATTAGTTTAGAGATGAGAAGAAAATTGACTGCTTGAGAAAGAACTGGAGTTTGAAGCAGAGCTGAGAGAGCATGTTAATTTCAGATGTGACAGTTATAACCATTTTTCTATGTCAATTACTCTCTCTGGCAGTTGGGAGTTGGTCTCTGACAGTTGGCAGAGACACACTCTCAGAGACTCTCAGGGCTGGAGGAGGTAACATATTTGCCTTTCTCTCTGTCTGAAGGAAAGATCTGAAAGAGCTCAGTGTTTTCCTTTCCCAATTTGGGAAACATTATTGAATATCTATTGTGGTTTTCATAGATTAGTTTATATCTGAGAAGACCAAAGAAAAATCTGATCTGAATCTGTTAAGACTCAGAGTCCTAACTTGATTCTTATAGAGACTCAACCAGTTAGCCTTTGATATTTTATAATTTGAAGGCAAAGTTAAGAATTATAAGGGTAATAGCATTAGTTTTTATTTAGTTAGTATAAATTTGGGTTAGTCAGATCAGGGAGGATTAGTGTAGCCTGTGAAACACAAAAGAAGAGGTTCCTTCTGGAACCAGTGAGTTTATCTGGGTGGATTTAGAATCCCTTAGAATTAGAAATCCTTCTTTATCCTTATATATTTCAATAAATATTTTATTTTTATAAGAGTCTCTTTAGCATCCTTGTGCCTGGCCTTGAAAGGAAGTTCACATTTGAGCTTCACTTCATCACTGAGGATTACATCTATCAAAAGTATCCACACAGTTTTGAACCTATGTTGAACAACTTTTCCATCTAAATACTATATTTTTATAACTCATCAGTGTTTATTTTTACAATAGGCCTGATGATTTCACCAAATAAGAAAGAAGAAAAGGAGAAGAACAAGAAAAGAACCCTTGTATATCCACCATTATGGGGCCATGATATGAAGCAAGAGCCAATAAAGGTGATTAGGAAGTAGTAGTCAATCTTCTAGGAGGAGAACCAGGTGGGTATAGTGTTATCAATATCCATTAAGAAGAGAATATTCATTAAGAGAAGATGGTCAACAATATAAATGTTACTGAGAGGTTAAAAAATGAGGATGGAGAAATAGCTAGTACCAAGTAATAGCTAGAACCAAGTAACATTAAATATTTGACCTATTGGCTTTATTATATCAATAAGTAAAGTCAATTTTTGTCAAAAATGTATGAATTTTCCCTTTGTGTGTCAGGTGTTAATTGGAAGCATCTAAGTTAAGTGACTTGTAAATTTCAGATGTGACAGTTATAACCATTTTCTATGTCAATTACTCCCTCTGGCAGTTGGCAGCTACAAAGTATGTCAGGCCAAATTTGAATCCAGAACCTCCCATCTCCCTTGGCTCTCTATCCACTGACCCACAATTGCCTCACCAGGATGCAATCTTGAACATCACTTCATAATGGCAATGTGTTACTGGAGGGGGATACTAATAAATGTTTAATGATTGAGAATTGGGAGAAGTTGTAACTTGTATGTGACCTAGACATGAAAGGTCACATCAGAAACAAATTCAAGAAATGAGGAAGAAACTAACCTTTCAGATTTAAAAATGGAAAAATTATTAATGTCCAAAAATAGAGAGAGAGGAATACAGCAGATGAAATTTTAAAATTTTCATTAGCATTTTAATTTTAATGTGCATTATTAATATGTACCCATCATTTTAAGTCTAGCCAACCAACAACTTAATCCTTGACTGTAGCAAAATACTTATTTATGAGGTGGCAATGTCCATCCTAATAATTTAACAATTAACATTTTGAGAATAGGTACCATTCTATTAAGTTTACCCTCATGGATTAAATTGAGGAAGAAACGTCCCTTCTCTGGGTCTCAATCATCATTTTTAAAAGAAGATAGATACAATAGATGCCATCTGAGGGGACTTTCAGTTTTAATAATCTAAGAATCAAAAATTTAAGTCAATGCTATTCATTTTCTTGGTATAGTCACAAGCGAAAAAACTCTAATTTTACATAATGAAAACTTTCTTCTTTATTCCTCAATTTTGTTTATGATCAGAGTTTTGACAAAGTTATTCACTAATTGCCTATTCATTAAAATGAGACTTCTTGGTATAGTCATGGCTGTAAAATGCAAGTGTCAGATAGGCAAAATTTTCATCTATCTCAATTACTATTTGTATTTCAATAATAAGATTCAGGAATCCATTTATCACTTATCTTTTTAAATTAAACTCTAACCTTCCATCTTAGAATCAATTCTGTTTATTGTTTCCAAGGCAGAAGATCAGTAAGGGTTAGGTACTGGTGGATAATGACTTTCCTAGGGTACCACACCTCAGAAGTGTCTGAGGCATATTTGAACCCAAGATTTCCAAAATCTAAAACTGCCTCTCAATCCATTGAGCTACCTCACTGAATTTAGGGACAAGAGAAGCAGCATAGAGAATAACTAACCCTTGGCCTGGTGTCAGGAGAGCCTACACTTAACCACCACCAATACCTACTACTTGTGCAACTATGAAAATTTTAGGAAACTTTATTGGGCCCCAATTATTTCTTCTATTAGTATTTATTAACATATCTTAAATGTTGGAAATACATATACATACACACACAGATATAAAGACAGAAAAGTACATGGAAAATATATTTACCCTACTTTGGGTGGGACAGAGGAGGGAGGCATCAGTAATTATTGATTGCTTAACTAGGTAGAACTTGAATTAAACCTTGAAGAAAGCCAGGGATTCTACACAGCAAAGGTAAAGAGTAAATTCATTCCAGGCCTCAGTATCATCCAATCCCCAAAAAAGGGAGATGTAGATGGGAGAAAATTAATATCAGAGATTAGCAAGTAGACTAGTTAGGCCCAAATCCTTCCCTATAAATGAATCTGAGGATCAAGCTGTGCTTCCTCTTGACATAGTCTTGGTAGTACAGATACTTGGTCAGAACCAAGCTTTGAAATGACTTCCTAGTCACCTAAGAGTATAAAAATATCTTCCAATCTAGGATCAAGGCCTCTAAGATATGGTAGATTTGTCCCATGATCACCTGAGTCATTACACCCTCTCTAGTTGGCCTAGTCAGGAAAATCTGAGTTCAAATCCATCACTAGCTGTGTGAACCTAGGCAAGTGACTTAGCCTCTGTTTGTCTCAATCTCCTGCTATGTCATGTGGGGATAATAATAGAATCTACATCTCAGAGTTGTTTGAATATAAAATAGAAATTTGAGAAAATGAAATAAAATCACTTAGCACAGTGTCCAAAACATAGTAAGCACTATATAAATAAATTGTTATTTGCTTCCCCTTCCCCAAGATGAGGCATGGCCGAGTTGGGGCGGGCAGGAAGAGGCACTTCTACCAAACTTAGCTATCATAGTATCCTTCTTGAATTTTTAAAGTAGATATTTATTTTCACTATAGATTTTTTTCCCAAAGTGATTCTATTTCTTGAAAAGGCTGACACCTAACAACTCCAGAAAAAGCAGACCCATTGTACTCCAGAGCTGTTAATATGTTCAGAAATTCTGCTCCTCAGTCAATGAGATTTTTTTCATATTGTCCTTTTATGGAATGTTTGCTCCTCCAAGAGGTTGAACATAGTCTTTGCTTCCTCTCCAGTTAAAGAAAGAAAAAAAAAAGAATTCTAGTTCTCAAGTTTCCTACCAAGTGAGAAAGCGTGTCCTTACTGCCACAGAGAATCCATTTGATAAGAATCAGCAGGTTATTTATATCTCTCCTAATGGATTAGTCAAAAATTTTAAATGACTACATAGATGTAATTTTAGTCAGTCACACATTGTGTGGATAAAAACAGAAGTGATATTCTCAGTTTTAATTCTGGAGAGGGAAGGTCTGGAGGTAACTTTTAAGCAGCTGAACAGTGGGCATGAAAGAGATATGTGTAAAGGAGTGAAAGACTGTGCCATTTTCCCAAGTAACCTAATCTGTTCATCTTGAGCTAGGCCAATGTTTCTATTCATAGAGTGAGTTGAGAGAAAAACTAACAGACTTTAAGACTTGGATTCCTGTGATTCAGATAATATATAAGCAGCTTTCGCACTCTATTTCTTATTATCCTCCATAGATTTAAAAGATGGGTTGCAAAAGCAGAGAAAAACAAAAACTTTGTCAAGCATTCTACCTAACAAGAATGCCAGATCTTTTCCAAGGAGTAAGCCAAAAGCAAAAGAGTCATCCAAAAAAGACTAGTTCAGAAAGGCATTAAGTGTATGGTTATATTTGTTTGTCATTTAATAAGGAGAGACTTTGGATAATTTGAAATAACTGACCCATATTCAAAGGCTCACCAGCATTCAAATAATTTGCAAACACGCAGCACTTGAAGTACCTGCACTTGACTAACTGTTGGTTCTATGAAAGGTTATTGAACAACTAGAGGGTTAATGTTAAAGTCATAAATTATCCGAATTAGGAAGAACCTTGAGGGTCACTTAATCTAACTTCTAGCTTCAGGGTCCTCTTTGCAACAGTCCAACAAAGTGGCTGGTTTCAGCCATATGGATGACATAGCAAATCTTGAGTGATTCCTTGATTACATTCATATCCAATGACAGTGAAAAGGAGTGGAATGTTGCATGATTTATAAAATGAAAGATTACAGCTTTGTTCATTTTGCTATAATTCTCTCATGCGACAAGTAAAGGGGTTGGTGTTGGCAAGAAAACTCAACTCTTTCTGACACTAGGGGAAAAGAGAGAGTAGGTGATGTTATAAAGGTATTTCTAGATGAAAAGAATAGACAAACTAGCCCTGAAGGCTACATTAATGCTTGAGTGGTTCTTCTTAAGGTAAACTTCACTATTTACCTTACTTATATAAAATGACCAAAAGAGTTTCAATCATGTGCCATAAGCTCTAATTAATGGAAATAGTGAATGCCAAAATGATATAATTTGGAGGGTTTTAAGAAATAGAGATCCATCAACAAATATCTTCCCCCTCCTTCCTCAGTGGTAACATGGGAACATATTGGGTTCGAAGTCAGAAGAAGTAGGTTTGAATACTAGCTCCCCTATTATTACTTGTCGCCTTTAGCAAGACAATTTACCTAACTAAGCTTCAGTTTCAAATCTATAAAATGAAGGAGACAGACAGCAATTCTGAATCTATGATACTGTGTAATTCTCACCATTAAATTCACTTTTTAGGGTTAAGGAAGTATCTCCCAAATGCCTATGGATTTAAATGTTAACTTTTCACCAGAAAGGAATAACAGCAGCTTCTGCTACCTTTATAAGAAAAGAATGTGACATTTTTGGGAAAGTGCTAGATTTGGAGTAAGAAAACCTGAATCTGAACACCACTTCTGCCACCTGTGGCACACTTTCTTTTTCCATTCAGTCATTTATTTCTGTGTGTATTAAGGAAAGTTGTTCAGTCACTCATATTTGCCCTTTCCTCACACTGGTACTGACTCAATGTTCTTTCTCTGCTACAGGAGTTTGTATCAAGGGATATAATTTTAGTTTAAAAGCCCCAGCCAGAGAGGGTTTTGATGAGAGAAACAGAGAGATACAAAGACAGAGAAAGAGAGAGACAGAGACAGACAGAGACAGAGACAGAGACAGAGAGAGACAGAGACAGAGACAGAGACAGAGACAGAGACAGAGACAGAGAGAGCCAGACAGAGTGAAGAGACAGAGAGGGAAACACAGAGAGACAGACAGACAGACAGACAGACAGAGAGGGAGAGAAAGAGACAGACAGGGAGAGAGACAGAGAGACAGAGAGACAGAGAGGGAAACATACAGAGAGAAAAAAAGTTTTAAGATTTGCTAAGGACTTCATAAATATTTAATGTTATCTTTTCAGTAACACTAGGAGGTAAGGGCTATTATTATACCCTTTTTGCAAATGAAGAAACTGAGACAGATAGAAGTTAAATGAACTGCCAAGGGTCAAACATATAAAAATGCATATGAAGCTGGATATTTATCTTAGGTCTTCATGGCTTCAGATGCAATACTCTCTTCAAAGATGTAATAATCTTGCCTAATCTTATGGTCAGATTCCTTCCTCAATTCTAACCCTCTTCTTTCCAAATCTTTTTAAGGACTTCCATTTTTTCTCATTTTTAATATTGTATGTAATGAACCTAATAATGAAAATATGTTTATTAGAAAATAATAACATTAAAATAATTTTGTCATAATTTCTTAATTTTCTTAGACACTGTACAAACTAAATTAAAGAGAGATTTTTCAGCTGCCAGATCAGAAGTTCTTAACATTTTTGTGTTTCATCGAGCCCTTTGGAAGTCTGGTGAAACACCTCAGAATAATTAACTTTTAAAATTCTATATTTGAAGGATATTCTACGGGAAATTTCAGCCAGACATTAAAATGAAATTAATTTTTCCCAATCAAGTTCATGAAGCTCCCTAAATCTGTTCATGAGCCACAGCTAAAACTACCCAGGCTATAAGGCAGGTACTATAAAATCAGAATTCTGATGTATGGGCATTAAAAAATAATTTAAATCTGAATATTGAACAAGTTCTACAAGTTCACTGGAATAATCCCTGGATGAAGTTTAAAAAGAGCAGGATTCCACTAATGACTTTTGCCAATAATTATCTATGTGAGATGACCAAGAATGTTACTATCAACCTCAGTTTTCTCCTTTGTAATATGGAACACTGTATTAAATAATCTCTATGGTTTATTTTTAAATAACCAATCAACCCACCATGAACAAGCATTTGTTATGGACCTACTATATTTTTATTACCATTAGCCACTTGGGAAGTAAATACAATGAATAAAACAATGCCAATTCCCATAAGGCAAAGATTTTTTTTTTTACCTTTCCACTTTTGAAATGTGATGATATTATAATATGAATGCAAAAACAACAGTAAAATAAAAGATGTATGATATGACTTAACAGCATTTGGTTCTTTTTTTCTTCCTTTAAGGATAGTAATGTAACAATACTCCAAGGTCTCTTTCATAGTTTTCTTTTTTTAATCTGTTTTTGCAAATAATAAGCATCAAAATTCTGGAAGGATTCCCAAAGTCCTAGGAGTATTCAAAGAATGTATAGAACAAGTATCTGATTAAAAGACAACTAAGATTCTAATATATAACTTGAAAGTTGCCTGGTGTTGAAAAAGTCCTTCCAAAATAGGGAGAAACTCCTTTTTTCTTCTGCTAAGGAAAGACGTCACTCACCCTGGCACCAAAGTGTTTTGGATGTGCTGAGCCTACTCATTTTACATTCATAGGGGCCTGGAAATAAATCTGGAATATGCTGACTAATTCACTGGGCACAGATCAGCTTTTAACATGCATGAGGGGCTCCCACTGTCATTTACCTGAAGGACATTACAGGAAGGAGATAAAATAGACATTCTATTTAGTGTATAGAACTATCCCAGAAATCCTGAATAATCAAAATTACTAAATTTTTGTTGGTTTAAGTTTTAAGGCATTGTAATATATCAATAGAATTAAGAAATAAATCTGCCTTCTGCCTTACATGGGGGCATCAAGGTGGTATAAGGCTTAGAGTAATGGACCTTTAATCAGCAAGACCCAACTTCAAATCTGCCCTCAGATACTTACTGGTGGTGAGACTTTTATCTCCTATTTGTCTCAGTTTCCTCAAACTATAAAATGGGGATAATAATTACACCTACTTCCCAGAGTTACTGTGAGGATCAAATGAGATAATATTTGTAAAGCTTAGCACAGTGACAGTCACAAAATAGATGCTTAACAAATGAATATTTATTTCTTTTTGTTCAATTTCATTAACAATAACATTTCAACTTAACACTCATTTCATGTAAGGGTTCAAATTCAATCAGTGAACCTTTTTCCAATATAATTAAGTTATCTCAGAATCACAATATCTCTTCTGTCATCTCTATTCTGACATTTTTCAGATTATTCCCAAATCTTCTTCATCTTTATTCAAGGACAGGTGACTATTAGAAGCTTTGAACTCTTCACTAATCACATTCTACTAAGGAAAACTCAATACATGATGTAATTGTGATTAGCCTTCTCGTTAATGTACAACCAGATATTCTCTTTGTCTCTCCAAGAAAGTTGAGGTTTGGTTCTACATGAATGAGTAGTTCCTTGTAACTCCCAGTTTAAAAATCTGAGGTAATCATAAACTCAAAGTATGACCCTGTGCATTTCTTAACAGGGCAGAAATAACACAAAAAGGAAAACTTTTAATTAGAACTCAATAATACTTTAAATAACTTGGGGAGATCTCATTTAACAAGATTAACCATCTAAACCATTCTCATGCAAATGTTGGCAGAACAATCCATAGAAAATTCATTGTCTTGAGTTTACACCTCATTTTCGACAAGTTCCACAACCCCTTCCTTTAACTGCTTGCTACTTTTTATCTAACATGTGGCTATCATCTAATTTCAGGCTTTTAAGAGAATCACAGAATTTGAAAATGGAATGAAACTCAAATACAAAGACTATAACAAATGGTCATTCAGTCTATGCTCGGAGACCTACAAGGAGAGAGAAGAACCCATTATCTTTTGTGACAAAAGAATCCACTTTTGGACAGCTCCTGCCTTCTAAAATCATTTAGAAATAGTCTATCACTTCTCCAACTGACAGCCTTCCAAATACTTGAAATCTATCATGCCCCCCTAAATCTTCTCTTCTCTGTTCTAAACATTCAATATTCCTTCATTTGATCCTCATATGACATAGTTTAATCAATATCCTTCATCATTCTGATTTCCCCCCTGCATTCACTTTTGAGCTCATCAAAGCCCTTTTTAAGATGTGGTACTCAGAAATGAATACAAATCTCTATGATTCCTTATGAGTGGGACTCAACATCATAATCCTTAAAGGCAACAGATTATATAATACAAAAACATGCCATTGGCTGCTGTGGAGTGGGCCAGCCTCCCACAGGGGATGGGGTCTTGAAGGTGGGACAGTGTCGGCGAAATGATAGATGGGACACAGCTTTCACATTCAACCCACAGAACAGTTTCACAGGATAAACTTCTCCTCCTTGGTTGAGGCGTGGCTTTATTTTATTCCCTCATGATCACACATCTACTTGGCACACAGTTTCATTCTCAACATGTTGCCATGGAATCTAACAACAGACAGGAAGCCTAAAACATTGTTGCTAAGGGCAGGATCAGTGGGTAGAATCAACGTGACCCAGACATAGGTTAGGGAATTCAAAGCATAGATTTGCCAGAAGTTTTTATGCCTAGAAAAGAGGATCCTCTCTAAGTGGGTATACAAGAATCTTTAGGTTTAATTTTGTAAGTGGGCTCTCTTGGTAATATCCTGGGGGGACAGAGTGGGACATCTGTATTAACTTTTTGAGAGCTGAGAGAGATGAGAGCCTATTGCTCTCATCTATTTTTCTTGGGGCTAAGTAAGAATAATAATCATGGCAATTCCAGTAATAAGGGAATGTTAATAATGAAAGTCAGTTAGGGGAGTTTCAGTGGGTATTTCCATCCTTCTTGGGGTCTGCTTTGCAGTCCCCAGTTTCCATGGGGACCATGTCAAACAGTGTGGTCTTGATGCCTCCTGGAAATTGGCCTTGGAGTCAGGAAGTTCTATCATTATGTCTTTCCTCTGCCATATACTAGATGTGAACATGTCCTAAGTGGGCAAGCTATTTGATCTCTCAGTTCCGCAGGCAGGGCATCATCTATTTGCATCAATACAGGAAGGATGGAGAGATAAGCACAAGGAAATCCTTATACCAATTGAATCACTGAGCTGATTAAAAAGCAATGAAGCAAAATAAAAATACTCTTAAGAGTAGGATCAAAAAACCTTGTGAGCCATATGCCACTTAGAATACTAAGATCAGTATCCCAAGAATGATGTCCTGATGACCTTTTGTACATATTTCCCTACTACTGTACTTGTGGAGTTGGTTTTTTGCCAGATTATAACCAAGAGTTTCTACTTATGCTTATTGAATGTTAGCTAGAGACTCAACCCAGTGCTCTAGCTTTTCAAGATTTTTTAAAGATTCATTATGGCTTTATTCATAGATGGGTTAATCATTTCTTATAATTTTATGTTATCTATAAAATTGATGTGCTTGCTATCTGTATCTTTATCTAAATTACTAAGAAAAAGTTGAATAAGACAGGGCTAAATGCATATTCTCATAATATTCTAGTGATGACTATTTTCACTGTTGAAAATCACTATCTCCTGTAAACCTCAAAATTCCTTAGACTTATAAATGTTGGAAATTTCACCATTGGGATATTTCATACTTGGAAAATTTCTTACTGATAGTCTATTGGAATGGGAACCCCATTGGCATGGGAGGTTCCTTCTCTTCCCTTCTTAAGATTACTTTAGGACAGAAACCTTTTGCTGAACAATGGAAAGGACTTTGACCTATGCTTAAGCATAGAACAGGAATTTCTTTGAATCATGATTGATTTTAGAATTGATACAATGGAGATACTTGGAATAAATCTCCACCCTATTCAGTCCTAACAGGATTGAGTAAGGGCTGCAGCCTAGATCAAAGATTTAATCATTTGAAAATATGACCTTCAACAGACATGTGCAAAAGCCAGAAACCTCTGGGCGGTCCTGGGTTAAGCTAGAGCCTCCATTGGCACAGGGAAATTGATGAACAGTGATTGGTAGATGGGAGAACTGAGAGGAGGAACTTGGATGGTTTCCTTAAAGATAGGAGGGTCTGGAGACTTGAGGGGGGGGGGGAGGAGTTTGGTCGGGGTGATTGCGGTGGACTCGGAGAAGCTTGCGCTGAAGGAAGCTGAAGGTGGGGGCCTCTGAGACTGTTTCTCCATTTTGGTCACGTGAGTGATAGGGACTGATCTCTTTTCTTTGCCCCAGCTATCTAAGGGCTTGGGCCTTTTGGCCCAGCCTAAACAGAAGGGGTATTTAAGCCCTATTCCCTTCTCTCCTTTTTTCTCTCTCTCTATCTCTAATTCCTTTCTTGCTCCTATTGTAATTAAACTCCAAAAAAGGCTGACGGCTGACTTGAGTTTTTCATTTAGGAATTACATAGCTGAATTCCTTGGCGACCTTAAATTAATATATATCAGTCTTTTAAAGTGATTCCCTTGTCACACTCCCCAGACAAAACCATTTCTGAATCAGTCATTTTTATTAGCTTCTAGTGAATATCTCTCCATCTTTTCAACAATAGTATAAGATAGCAAATCAAAAGTTTTGCTAAAATCTTAGTAAAGCATATCTATTTAATTCTTCTGTCTATAGGTTAAATTATTAATTTGATATAATAATATATAATAAAATAATAATAACCAGTGTTCTATAAACCTTTCATATTTGAAAAACATTTCAAAAATAATGTCACATTTGATCAACACAACAGTGTTGAGAAGCAGATGACTTTATTGTACTCATTTTACAAATAAGGAAAGAAAGCAAACAGAAATTAAGTGACTTACCCAAGGTCATGTGACTAACAATTATCTGAGGCAAGATTTGAACTCAGTTCTTTCTGGTCCAATTTTCAACACTTTTTCTTATCCCAGGATATGACTCCATTCAGGCAATTAATAATCATTTATTGAGCACTTCCTCTATGTCTAACCTTGTACTAAGCACTAGAGTTAAAAAATACAAGAATAAAGTCCCTATTCTCAAGGAGTGTATACTGTAAATGTGAGGAAGGAGATATACTATCTAAATAACTCTGCATATACAAGATAGTTATAATATAAATAGAAAATAAATTCAGAGCAAAGGTCAGTAGCTGGAGCAGCTGGAAAGGCTTCTTGCAGAAGACAGAATTTGAGGTTGAAGGATACCACGGAAGAGAAGAGGGAGTTGCAAACAAAGGAGAGCATTTGAGGCAACTAGTGAGGAAACATGGCATCAAATGATACAATAGTATGTGTAAGGAATAATAATCAAGCTTAAATTGATATTTGAGTATATGGAGGAGAATAAATTATAAGACTGGAAAGGTAAGTAGGAGCCAGTTGTGAAGACTCTTAAAAGTAAAATGAGATTTTTATATTTAATTGTGGAGGTAATAGGAAGTCACTGGAAATTATTGAAAAGGAAGCAGGATAGGAGATGACTTTAAGAAAATATGAACTTTAAGAAAATTATGTAGAGAGATACTTGAGAAAAGTATACCAATTAGAAGGCTATTGCACTAGTCCAAGCAAGAAGTGATGACTGAGTGAAGAGAAGGGGATAACTATGAGAGATACTATTAAAGTAGGAAAAAAAAGATAAGGAAACATATTGAATCAATGAGGTTGAAAGTGAGTGAGAAATAAAAAATGACACAAGTTGTTAGCCTGAGTGACTGGGAGGATGATGGTATTCTCAATGGTAATAGTAAAGTTGAGAAGAGGATTTGAGGGGCAAATTTGTTTCATTTTCTACATAGTCTGTGATGCCTATGGTACATTCAATTTAAGACGTCCAAAATAGTTTGTGATTTGAGACTGGAGTTTAGCAGAGACAGAATTGACAGAGGAGATGAAAGGGAAGATATATAGATATATAAATGATATTCATTGAGATAGAGAGATTGGAAAGGATTCCTGATGGCCTTCACTTTGCATGAAGTATGAAGCAAGGTGCTCAGAGCTAATAGGCACAACAGTTAGGGGGAAGTACAGTAGGAAGCTTGGGTAGGGTGTGTATCTTCTCTCTATATGAGGCAAATAATGTGGGGAAAACAATATTTTGACTATCATAGGAGCTGAGATTTATCTATATTGACAATTTAACAAAAAAAGACAGATAACAATGTCTTTAAAGAAGAATCCCCAGCAGATGATAACAATTGCTCCTCACTCACTACTCTTTTCCCACTTTTTTTGTGAAACAGTTCAACTCCATACTATCCTGTATACTAGAAGCCTTTGACTTCTTATCCCTGTGGCTGGTCATGCCTAGCCAAATCCCAACTGCAAGCCAATCTTGGACTACTTCTAATATCCACTTTTTAGCTGTTGCTGAATGGAACTGAAGAGAAAAATCACAAAACTATAGTAATTAGATTGATTAACAATCTTGTTAGATAATCTCAGCTGAATCCTTTCCATAGCAAGGCGATCTTTTTAAGCCTTTATTTCTATTTTTTTTCTAGATTCTATGTCAATACAATTTTTAAAATTATTTAATGATGTTCTGTGATCCATGTTCTCTCCCATTCTCCTATCTTTCCTACCTCCCCAAGATAACAAATATTATGATATAGGCTGTATATGTGATATCATAAAATACATATTTCCATGTTCATTGTGTTGTGAAAGAAGACACATCACCTACCCTAAAGAAGATTCATGGAGGAAATGAAATGGAAAATGAAATATACTTCAATCTACATTCATATTTTGTCAATTCCCTCTATGGCAATGGATAGCCTTTTCTGTCATGAGTACCTTGGAGTTGTCTAGATCCTTACATTGTTGATTATAGTTGTCATTCACAGTTGATCATCATATGTTATTGTTGTTACTGTATACAAGTTTCTCCTGGTTCTGCTCACTTCACTTTGTATCACTTCATCCAAGTCTTTCCAGATTTCTTGTGTTCATCTTTTTCATTGATTTACTAACTCATTCACCAATGTGACTATGATAAACCTTTTCATTAGTCCTCAGGCTTCCCACAATATTCCTCTCCCTGCAGCCTCAGCAATATATTTATTGTGCACCTAACTATCCCTTGAAGTTACTCTTCCTTCAACATTAAGCTCTTTGTTTCCCATTCTCACTAGAAAAAATGGAGTAGTAAAAGAGTTATGTTAAACCAGAAATTGTATATATCAGTCCCCCCTCACTCCCACTTCAGAAATATTAATCCAATGTATGGCATGGGACTAGGGAATTAAATAAGAATCACATAAAAGTTTTTTTTAAAGCAATCATTTGGGGTTTTAGTGGAAAAAGAGAACACACTTTCCACTTTAAAAATTGAGAATGAACAAACATAAAATTTATTATACAAATGATCTACTTATCATACTTTTTTCTATAACTAGTTCTGTGATATTGGACAAGTCATAATGAGGTGGTTATAAAAGCTATTCATTAAAACTCTAAAAAAAATCTTCTAATTCAATGATAGATAAATGAAGAAGAGAAGAGAATTAAACCTAAAGGGACATAAGCAGAGGGAGATATCAGTAAAAGGAAATTCAGATAGTGACAGAGAAATATAAAAAAAAGTAAAGTAGAATAAGTTTTAAACAATGAGAAGACACTAACATTTGGGAAAGAAAGACAGGTAGACGGAATAAAGGCGATAGAAAGGCAAAGGATAAATATGGAGAGATTCTCACCAGGAATATAGATTGTTAATATATTCTTGCCTTCATTATCACATCAACACCAAACATGTTCTAAGCAGCTATTCAGAGTAGAGATGAGTACTGACTCTTATCATATTTTCAAGTGGGCAATGACCTTTAAATTGTGATTGATTCCCCTTTCTACTATCAGAAGCAGCTTGGCTGCTTTTCTTTTCAAACTTCAAAGTATATGTTGGCAAGAAAAAAAAATTTCCTCCAAGCAATTTTAAAAAATTTCTGGTGGAAGGGGATGACTAAGATTTTAGAAATAATACTTGGGAACCCTAAGAAATGTCAATCAATTTGCATGGCTATTAGGCAAAAAATACGTTTAACATTCAAAAGCTATATCTGATTGTTTTAGCTTTCTTCTTTAAGGATGAGAGCAGCTTCTAAATCAATGTGCCTGAAGGTTAAATTTGGGTGTTTACCTGGCCCAGTGCAATTAAAGCAGTGCCCATATTTAGACCCTGGATTGGAATTATCTGTCCTCAATCTAAGACTCCAAAGGTAATCAATCAACAAGAATTTATTAAATGTCTATTATGCTCTAGGCATGATGCTGAGCTCTGATACAAAGAAAAGAGAATCTTTTAATGAGAGAGGCAATATACATAGATATAGCTATATGCAAGATAATAAGCTAGCAGCACTTTAAGGTTTATAAAAAACTTTACAGACATCTTCTTTTATCCTTATCACCTACTGGGATATAGATACTATTATTATCATCAATTATACAGATGAAGAAATTGAAGACAAAATAGATGACTTGTACAGTGTTGCACAGGTAAAAAAGTATCTTGGGCAGTATTTAAATTCAGGTCATCCAGATAACATTTCTAGGATGCTTGTCCACTGCATACTCTAGCTACTTAAAGATTGTGTGTGTGAATGTGTGTGTGTGCATGTGCATGCATGCATGCATGCATGTGTGTGTGTGTGTGTAAAAGGTAATATTTGAGTGAAAAGCACTGACAGCTGGGGGAACTATGAATAGCCTCCTGCAGAAGCTAGCACTTGAGATGAATCTTAGAAGAAATCAGGGATGAAGCCATCTCCAATTGTTGAAAGTAGGGAGGACATTCCAGACATAAGGGGTGGCCAATGAAAAGATCTAGAAGGATGAGTTGGAGTCTTATGTGAAAAACAGCAAGTAAGGTCTATGAAGAGCTCTGGAAGATAAGAATATTCATTTTTCATATTTAATTTTCAAGGTTATAGGGAGATGCTGAAAGTTTTGTTTGTAGTGAGATGAGAAGTGATGTGGTCAGGCTTGAACTTCAGGAAAATCATTATAGTGACTATGTGGAGGATAAATTGAATCAGTGAAAGACTTCAGGCTAGGAAACCAATTAGAAGGCTACTGCAATAGTCCAAGTGAGAGAAAATTAAAGCCAGAGTTAAGATGGTGGTGCATGAATAGAAAGCAAAGGAAGTACAGGAAAGATTGTACAGACAGAAAAAACAAAATCTAGCAACTAAATAGATATGTGATCTGAATTATATTAAGGAACTGAGGAAAAAGAAGCTGTCCTGTATGGCCTGAACGATTAGAGAAGTTTGGAAGAGGGATATGTTTGGGTGGGAAAGAAAATCAGGCAGAAAAGAGAAAGTTAATGCTATTATAGAACATAAATTTAGGGCTAAAAAGGTCCTTAGAGAATATATCATCCACCTTCCCTCTTCCCCCAACCCTCACTGATTTTATGGACAAGGAAATCAAGGTTTGAAGATGTTAGATACAAAGTCCCATTGGTACTAAGTGGCAGAACCAGGATTTTAACCTAGATCGTCCAACACCAATCCCACCATTTTGCCCACTATATTGCCATGAGTCCTAGACCTATTTTTGAGGAATAATTCTATCATTTACCATTCTACCATCTACCATTTACCATAATAAAATATAAATTATTATGTTAAAAAACATTGCCCATGAACTTGGACAAGTCACAAACCTTCTATTGGTCTCCATTTCCTTTTCTATAAAATAAGGTTAGTATAAACATCCTTTGGCTAACCTATTCTACTCACATATGGTCTTTTGCTAGTTTTAATCCTGGGCATTCTATTTTGTGGGTTTGATGGCAAATGAGGACAAACTAGCAACTTTCTACTCTTACTTAAGATAAAACACTGAATCTAAAGTAATCTAGAAATTAAATGTATAAAGAAATCTAAGTTTGAGCTCTGCCCCTGACATATACTGACTAAGAATTAAATACTTAATATCTCTAAACTTCAGTTCCTCATCTGTAAAGTAATCATTATCATGTTCAGTTTGCCTATCTCAGAGGCCTGTTGTGAGAAAAATAGATTTTCCAATTTTATAGCAAGTTGTTTTTTGTCTAGACCAGTGGTTCTCAACCTCTCAATCTGTAGCAAAGAGAATACAAAATGCATATCAGGTATTTAAATTCTGAATCATAACTGTAGCAAAATTACAGTTTTGAAGTAGCCATCAAAATAATTTTTTGGTTTGGTGTCACTGCAACATGAGGAACTGTATTGTGGGGTCTCAGCATTAGAAAGGTTGAGAACCACTGGTCTAGACCATGGTATGTGTTGGTAAATGTTTTAACAACCAGCTCTAGAGGAGAAAAACATATACATATATAAAACACATTATTAAAACCAATATACCTCATTAACATTTTCTCCATCATTTTCTTAAGTTTGAACAACCAACAAAACAAATACATCACACCCTGACTTGTGGCTTTTTCCTATTTCTGAAGTTTAAATGCTTACAATAATTTTTAAATTACCTTTTGTAAACCTATTTGAGCCAGCCCTAGCACATTATATAGGTAATTCCTGATATCAAAGCCTTTTGCACAAGTATTAAAGAATTTCCTAAATAATTAAAGAGTAAAATGATTTGACTATAGCCAATGTCAGAGCCAGACCTCAATCCTGGTTCTTTTTGAAACTCTACTAATAAGTAAACTTAGATATACTTCCCCCAAGGGGACTCTGGCCAGTCAGTTTACAAACACATGCCCTTGGTAACAAGATAAAACAAATGTAGAAGGATCAGAATCCTCTAAATATACTTCATATAAAGTTCATTTTTTTCAACTCAAAGCAAGAGGTAACAATATTTACATTTTTTCTCCATATGCAATAATCTATCACCTGCCTCCTTGGCTATATTTGATCCTCACCAGAACCTTGTGAGGTTAAGTACTATTATTATTTCCCGAGAGAACTGAGGCAAATGGCAATTAAGTGACTTGGCCAGTATCACATAGTAGTATCTGAGGCTTAATTTGAGTTCAGATCTTCCTGATTCCTCTCTATCCACTGTCACATCTCACTTCCTAGGTGCTACCCCTAATCCTTCCTCTGCTAACCCTATTTATTAATTTTATCTCATTGAAACTACTCTAATTTTGCTTCTCTGTGTACATTTGGTATCCTACCCAAACTCTCTGCAGTAAAATGTAAGTTTCTAGAAGTTTAAAAACTTGTTCTATTTTATATTTGTGTCCTTAGTGTCTTAGCCCTGGCCTTGAAAATACAAGGTACTTTAAAACTTGCTTGCTGAATTGTGGAATGGAAACTATCTTTAGAAGTGAAACACAAGTCAGAGAATATATGGCAGAGATCAGAGGGTCATTGGCCTTAAAAATTCAAATTCGGGAACTATGTCACCATGAGTATCCTATGATGAATGGCTGTATTAAGCAGGTAAAAGCTTTTCCTATATAATAAGAATACTATGAGGTTTGTTTTAAGGAAGGAAAACTCAATTTCTTCTCTTTTTAAACTGTTTTAACTATACCGGGCTTTATCCTTGACTCTGTAATTAATAGTAAGAATGGGGAGGGGAAACATCTTTTTTATATTTCCTCTGAGTCTAGGCCAGTAGTCTCTTTGTGATGCAGGTATCTGAGAAAACAATCCAGAGTAGAATTAGATGACTTCGTAGATTTCTCTACTCTTTGAAAGGTATAGAAAAGTGAATCAATTAAACTTCAGATGACTAGAGTAAACTTCACAAAATAACTCACTTTGAATTGAAGAAAAAAATAAGCCTTCTAATTTTGTCTGACATATTTTTCCCCTGAAACATTTTTCTCTTACTTTCTAAAAAGTATACTTTTAGTGTTCTTTTTTTAATGCTTCTCCCTTTCAGATGGATTTCTCCCTCTTTGATTTCAAGCAGTGTTCTAAATTCTAGGAGAATTGAACATTTTGAAAAACAAACCAAAACAAAGAAACACAGTTTTCTCTCTCAGTAAGTTAATAAAATTATGGCTTGTGGTGCTGGTTGCTTGTGAAAACTCACTTATCCCTCACTAGCTTTTATTACTATAGAAACATTAAATATCTGTCAGCAGGTATCTCTCAGTGTGAGAAAAAAAGAAAGGAAGAATTAAAAAATATCTTCCTTCAGGCAAGCTGTTTCTACTTGATGTCACCTCTTGGGTAATTTCCCAAAGAGCTGGCTACCATGGAAGACTACTTAAAATTAAAAGCAACAGTGTCTTTCCAAACAGCCTTCATCTTGAATATTGCCTACCTCAGTGTAGATTCCTATTTTGTGCTGAAGGAAGACTACTTGCAGATTGGTGGCAATGATTTCTTTCCCAGCAAACATTATTATGTATTTTCCTTTGCACATTAAGAGACAGGTCATTCTCTCATTACTACTACTATAAATAATAACAATATTATTTTATTTTTATGGTTTCCTTGATGATATAGGTGGTTCAGGGGAGAGAGCACTGATCAAGCATCAGAAAGATGCTGAGTTGAACTCTGGCCTCATGTATCTCCCAGCTCCGTGACCTTGGGCAAGTCACTTAACCTCTGCTTGCCTCATTTCCCCCATATCCAAAATAGGGACAAGAATAGCACCTACCTTCCAAGATTGTTGTGAAGATAAATTGAGGTGATATTTCAAAAATACTTTACAAACTTCAAGCGCTATTTAAATGCTGTTATTATAATTATTATTACTATTATAATTCCTCCTACTATTCTATAATAATAATTAATAACTACTTTTATATAGCACTGTGAGATTTGCAAAGCTCTCTCTAAATATCCATTTAATTCTCACAACTTTGGAATGTATTGGGGATACTATTATTACTAATATTATTATTAATCCCTACTTTACAGATGAGGAAAAGTATGCCAGACAACAGTTAAGTGACTTGTCCAGAATCTCACAGTTAGTAAGTATCTGAGGCTGGATTTGAATTCAAGTCTTCATAATTCAACTGACTCTGATTCTAATGAATTATTATTCTATCCTCAGTGCAATATCTCTCTTAGGATCTATATTAAGTATATGGAAAAGTATATTATAAGAGTATAAGGCAAAAGGGTGGAAGGGGATAAGTAATTGGGGTTAAGTGGCTTGGCCAGGGTCCCACAAGCTAGGAAGTGTCTGAGGTCAGATTTGAACCTCAAGCCCTCACTCTCTATCTACTGAGCCACCTAGCTACCTCCCAAGTATTCCTGATTATAGGTCCAGAATTTTTTTCCATTTTCTCTTCCTATTCATACAAATTCATGTTTTGTTTTAATAGACTCAATTTAATACAATTTGAATTTTCTGGAGTTGTAGAGCTACTTGGCCACAGTGAATAAGAATACTGAGTTTGGAGTTCGAAGGTTTCTATTCAAAGTCTGCCTCTAAAATAGTTTTTTTTTTACCTTGGGGAAGGCATTTAATCTCTATGTCAGCAGTCATTATTTTTCTATAGACTAAGTTATAGATCAATAAAAAATGATAGGGGAATATTAAATCTGAAGAATCATCAGAAAAAGTTGCTATTTTTAGTGTATAAAATAGGAAAAAGTATTAAAAACTCCAGTCAGAATGTTCATATTTTCTGAAAAAAAATCTAAAAATCTTTAAATGCACTAGGTAACTGTGGTTCTACAGTATACTTACTGTGTTCAAAGGAAAAGATTAGTAAAATCTGTCTTCTTGTGGTTTTGAGGTAAATATATATTCCCCTGCTCTATGTGGGGAGTAACCAGGTTACAGAGATGAAAGTATTTTATGTGATCTTTTGAAAGCTATGTAAAGGAGTATAGGGAAAAGGAAGATAAGGGAGTCCAGATAATAATCAAAACACAGAATCACAGAATTCAAAATAGAAGGGACTTCAGAGGTGGTCTAATCTGATATGGAGAAGAAATATGACTCATTCCCCCAGTAAACTTCCTAAAACATGGCTATCCAAGTTCCCCGTCTGTAAACCTCATTTAACAGGGAACCAACCATTTTTGCAGGTAAGGAATTCATTTAACTGTCATATAATAATTGTCAAGAAAATTTTTGCTTTTAGTTTATTTTTTCCTTGAATCAAGCTGATATCTGCCTGTCACATTTATACCAAATTATGCTGCTCTTTACTTCTGCCTTCTGGAGCCAAGAACAAATAAAATCTTTCTTCTAAATGGCAATAATCACTGAAGATAGTTATCAATATTAGCTTCCTTCTTTGTAATTTCTTCTTCAGGAGAAACATCTTTAAGTCCTTCAGCTCTTCCTCACATGGAATTGGCTACAGTCCTTTCATCATCCAACTGGTCCTCTTCTGGATGTACTTCAAGTTTTCAATAGTGTTTTAAAATGTGAAGAGCTAATGAAGTATCATTTAAGTTATAACTGAGAAATACAAAAGGGCTTCTTTAAACCTTCTAAGAGCTACCACGAAGGGCTTCTGATTCCCATATATATGGTAGGTCTTCTGTAATATCTATCTATCTAGATAGAGATAGAGATAGAGATAGAGATAGAGATAGAGAGAGATAGAGATAGAGATAGAGATAGAGATAGAGATAGAGATAGAGATAGAGATAGAGATAGAGATAGAGATAGAGATAGAGATAGAGATAGAGATAGAGATAGAGATAGAGATAGAGATAGAGATAGAGATAGAGATAGAGATAGAGATAGAGATAGAGATATTCTCTCCAAGCTCTTGCCCTCTTCCTCTCTGCTGGGCACTAGACAACATCCCAAGTCCAACAACAACAAAATAACAAGCAAAAGGAGAAGGCTAATGTGGGGCAAACAGACCACTGCTTCAGCCAAACATCCATCATGGAAAGGGAAATCTTCAATAAGAGCCCCTACTGGACTCAACTTAACTGTTTGTATGGGCATGGTATTTTTTCCCTACTGAAATGTGAGCTTCTGACAGAAGGGACAATTTTTCATTGGTTTTCATCCCCAAATATTGAATTTTTTTAATTAATAATTGGTTCTTTTTAAATGAACAGAAATTAATTTCCCTCCCCTCACTCCTGTCCCAATAAAAAGCAAGAGCTTAATAATTGTATATTGAATTTCATATAATTCAACATGAAAAAAGGACTCAAGTATAATATCCCAGAAATTTGTTCTTTGTTCTATGCTATTCAGCATTTTTAAATCAGCAATGAAGAAATAAATGACTCTGCTAGAAGAGATCTTGTTGACTACTACTGATCCAAGCCCTTTGCTTGACAGATGGAAAATTGAGATACTGAGAAGGAAAAATGATTTTCCCAAGGTCATCAGTGGCATTGTTGGGGCTCAAACCTCAGCCTTCAACATTCAAGGTGATTTGTCACTTGTACTACATTACTTTTCAGGGGATACAAATGAATGCATTAAAATGCATTTATTAAGCACTTATGTGCAAAACATTATGTTAAGGACTGGGATTTGGGGATTAAATAGAAAGTAAGATAGTCCTTGCTCTCAATGAATTCAGATTCTAATGAAACAATACATGGGACATTTCAATAGTGAGTCAGATAGAAAAGTCCCATGGTCATTAGGATGCAGTGACAAAACAGATTCTGTAATGTCATTACCATAAATAAAATGATATCAGTTTATTTTGAAATATTTGAGAATATCAAGACTTATGTGGCAACCAACTTCTGAGTCGTAAGTAGCTATGATTGGAGCACCTTCAGAACTCTTTCCAAGGTATATCTCTGAAGGGGCTGCTTCTTAGGATGTTAATTGAAGATACTGGCTTGGTAGCATTGCTATTTCCAAGCCTCTTGAGTTCAGGTTCCTGGGCTGTCTCTATTAGGGTCTATGGCTAGCCAGGTCATGGTAGCCCTCATCTCTCCATCAGGATGCCCCGCTGCCTCTCTGAGGAAGCCTTCCCTCTCTGCTTCACTGATTTGTTGGATGGGTTGACCTTGAAGAATCCTTACCACCCTAAAATCTGTGATTCTATGACCACTTCCAAACACCAAGAAAGTGAATGTAAAGATAAATGATGAAAGTGAGGGAAGACATTCTGATATTCAGTGACCCAAAGGCCATTTTAGATTCTGACCTCCAGACAGAGGTGACCATGATTGGGGAGCATGATATGTGGGATGAGGAAACATTTGGATGGCTGAACCCTTTGAAAAGATCAAGGACACCCTGAGGTACCATAAAAGTTAGTTTTACAGTTTCCACAATTATTAGTTGGGGGCCTCAGGGAGAATTTCACTGAGTTGACAAAAGCTTGAGTTGATTCTTGCTAATATTTTCCAAGGTAGCAAACAATTTTTTAAAAAGTTCCAAAGCTTCAAGAGAATATTAGACAAAATGAATGATAGTTCTAATGACTTGGTAAAAGTAACTTTTGCGATTAATATCCTCCCATCAAGTGGTTTAGGATTGATTCAAACTTAAAGACTGCCATAAGAGGAGGAGGGCAAGTGGAAGACATTATTTTTACAAAATCTGGAGCAGGATCCAGATACTTTCTCGAATGATATTTCTTCTCAAACTAAGTTTGCTGACACATGGTATTCTGTTCAGTGCTACTTCACTAATCCATTAAAGATATTAATAATGAACAATATCATTCTGAGGTAGCCTGGAATAGTGGATTGATAATAGGCTTGTAATATAGAAAGACTTGAGTTCAAACCCTGCCTGTTACACTGACTATTGTGAATATGAACAAAGCCTTTCACCATTGAACTTTGATTTTTTCATGAGTCAAACTGAAATAACAATACCAGGCAATATTCACATCACAGCAATGTTCAAAGGACCAAATGTGATAAAGTATTTAGAATGTTTTATGAATCTTGAAGTACTTTTTAAAAAAAGATAGCTAATAATTATTAATAAAAGAAAAATCAAAATACCAATTTAGATTAGAAGACAGAATTACACTGCTAAGGATAGGTCAGAAAACAAAGTCCTAGGGGTGGAGAAAAAAAATTAATTCTTTTAAAAAATGCCTTTGAAAGATCAAAACTTCAGAATTGTTCTAAGCATAATGATCAGAAAATAATAAGTTGTTTAAATAGAATGAAAATGTTATTCTTACCTTTGAAAATGTTCAATGTAATGAATGTATCTATAAGTAATTAAAAATTAGTTTGATCTTAAATGGAAGTTATCTAGTAGGTGAAAAGGGAGTTTTTCAACACTGAACTTATGGTATGTAATCAATTAAATGCATTCTTAGATCATTTCATTCTCTTTCCTTCATTGTGCTGCAAGCACTGCTTGTTTGCTTGTATTTTTTATCCCCAGGGCTTAGACCTTTGCCTAAATTTCACCTGCTCATTCTGCTGGGAGAAGCCTTCACATACCTTTCAAGAGAACTATGTCATTGCCATTCTATTTTCTTTTTAAGGAAGGACAATTCCAAAAGTATTCTATGATTAGAGGAAACATTATATTATATATATATATATATTATATATATATATATATTAATATATATTATATTAGGATTTAACACTAGAAAGAAACTTGTATACCATTAATTCTAATTATCTTATTATATATAATATATTATATATTATTATAAGTTAAAATTATAAAAAATATAAAAATTTAAAAATTATCAATAAAGAAAAAAGAGTTATGAATTAACTTGCCTAAGACTATCATGGGTAGAAAGTAGCTAATGAATTAGAATCCATATCTCCTCTCTTAAACCCTAAACTTGACTAAAATGTAAATCATTATCTTTATCCCTGAATCTTACTCTTCTAGTCACTCGGGTATACAAACTCTGTGTCACCTCCAATTCCTCAACATCTCTTACCTCCCAAATCCTATCTTTTGACAAGGAATCATCTCTACCTATTGTCTCTTCCATGGCTTCTTTAAGTCTCCGCTAAAATCCAATATTCTACAGGAAGCAATTCTCCATCTTCCAGAATTCCTGTGCCTTACTTCTCTTAATTATTTCTGTTATTTTATAGATAATATTTTATATTTATTAGATTGCTTATTTGCATACATTTGTTTGTTCCTTGTCTCCCCTATTAAATTGTGAACTCTTTGAAGACAGGGACAGTCTTATGCCTCTTTCTATGTTTCCAGCACTTAACACAATTCCTGGCACATAGCAGTCACTTAAATACTTCTTGACTAACTCCAAACCAAGTACTCTGTTTTTCAATAGCAAAGGATGTTGGAGTTTAAGGCTACATAGCAAAGCTTCACTCTGTGACATGTCCCGTTCAATCACAGATATGAGGAGAGAAACCAGTACAAGCATGAGAAATAGCCAGTGAAAATCAATGAATTCAGGAGGTCAAGTGGCTATGAGGGACAGCAAGGAGATCAGTATCATTGGATCACAAGGTAAAAGGTGGAGAATGAAGTATAAAAAGATTGAGTAGGGAGAGAGGGGATAACATAAAAAGCTTCAAAAGTCAAACAAACTGTATCTTTTTATTTTTTTTATTATATTATACCCAATTACATATAAATAACATTTTTCAGAATCATTTTCTGACTTTTTGCAATCCATATTTTCTCTTTTCCTCTCCCTTCTCTGTCCCTAAAATGGCAGGTCATATGATATAGGTTAGACATGTATTATCATGAAATACATATTATCATATTCATCATGTTGTGAAAGAAGGCATATAATGCTTATATAAGAAAAAAACTCATGGAGGACATAAAACCACTAGACATTTTTGAATCAGGGAAGAAGAGGTATCATGATGAAATTTGGGTTTTAGGAAGATCACTCTGATAGTTTAATGGAAGATGTATCAGGGGATAGACACAGGAAGACCAACCAGAAGGATACTGTGATAACCTAAGCACAGTGTAATGAGGACCTGTACCATAGCAGCGTCAGTGTCAGAGAAGAGAAGGTGGTATATAGAAGATATATTACAAGAAGTTACAAGATATGAAAACTGCTTGCATTTGGGGAAATTGGAACTCTTAGAAGGTGAAGACTTAAAGAAGACACTTAGATTTGTGCCTGGGTGACTAGGAGGATGGGGTTACTCTCCATAGTAAATGGAAAGATAAGAAGAGAGGGGTTGGGGTAGGAGATAATTAGTTCAGTTTGATGCATATTGAGTTTAAGATGTTTATGAGAACCTTTGACACAGCAAAACCACTACTATCTGAATCCTAAAGAGATTAAAGATAGGGGGAAAGAACTTCCCTGTTGAAAAATATTTCTAGCAGCTTTTTTTGTGGTAGCAAAGAATTGGAAACTGAAGGGATGCTCATCAGCCTCTGGAAACACTTATCTGAAGTGATACAAAATGAAATAAATAGAACCAGGAAAAAAACATTTTATACAGTTACAGTATATAATGATCAACTGTGAATGACTTAAATATTATCCACAAGTTACAAATCCAGGAGAGCTCCAAGGGACTCATGACAAAAAAAAGTATATGCACTGCCATAGAACGAACAGATGGAGTCCAAATGCAGATTGAAGCATACCATTCTTTACTTTATTTTTTTCATGATTTTTTCTCTAGTAACTTGTTTCAAAAGATAATAAACATGGAAATATGTATTGTTGGATAATATATGTACAACCTATTTCATATTACCTGCCTAATGGGGAGGGGGAAAGGATGGGAAAGAGGAAAAAATGACCTGGAAAATGTCAGAAAATGAATATTAGAAATCATTTTGATACCTAATCTGGAAAAAATTTAAAAATAGAACTTTACAACATATTCAGTATATTGTAGTAATTCATACTGAGGAGATGCTACAGAACAAATATAACTAGTCAACTGAAAAAATATGCAGACTTTTGGGAAAATAAAGTCCCTCTGGAATTAGTAAAAATTATGTAGTCATGTATAAAGGAAACCACCTATCTCAGTGCAGAATCTGAGAGCTGACATAATCTGGGTCAAATGTATTATTTGCTATAAGAAGCATTTTTTACATGAAGCACTAAGCATTAGGTAAAAGTACAAGGTGTTTTTTAGGATCACACAATAATATAAAGTTTTCCCTTCTCCCTTCCTCTTCAAAATTTTTTTCAGAGTGAAACAGTTTTCATCAATGCATTTACATTGCTGTGAACAATGTTTCTTCTCACCATCATTCATAATGATAGACCAAATTTATTTAGTGCCTTAATGTTGGTAAAACACTCTGCATACATGATTCATTTAATTATTATCCAAAGTTACAGAAAAAAGACCTTCTTAATGTAATCGTAGAAATAGAAATTCATTCTCTCATTTTAGGTACAATTATAGATTATGAGCTCCTTGAAGACAGGGATTGTCTTTTGTCTTTCTTTGTATCCCCAGGTTTTATTACAGGACCTGGTGCATAGTAGGGCATAATAAATGCTTGTTTACTGACATGTTAACTTAAAAGTTTATACAGGGCAACTAGGTTGCTCAGTGGATATTGTAAACCTTAAAATTTCTTAGACTTATAAATGTTGGAAATTTCACCATTGGGAAATTTCATACTTGAAAAATTTCCTACTGATAGTCTATTGGAATGTGAACCCACTTGGCATGGGAGGGTCCTCCTCCTCCCATCTTAAGATTACTTTAGGACAGAAACCTTTTGCTGAACAATGGAAAGGGCTTTGACCTATACTTAAGCATAGAACAGGAAGTTTTTTGAGTCATGATTGATTTTAGAATTGATACAATAGAGATACTTGGAATGTCAGAACCAGGTCTTGGAACTTACAATCTCCACCCTACTCAGTCCTAACAGGATTTAGGAAGGGCTGCAGCATAGATCAAAATTTAATTATTTGAGAATATGACCTTCATCAGACATGTGCAAAGGGGCAGACCTCTGGGAGGTCCTGGGTTAAGCTAGAGCCACCATTGGCACAGGGAAGACCTGGACAGTGATTGGTAGATGTGAGAACTGAGGGGAGGGAACTGAGATGGTTTCCTTAAATATAGCTGAGTCTGAGGACTGGAGGTGGTTGGAGAGGTTTTGCTCTGAGAGGTTGTGCTCTGAGAGGCTTGCTCTGAAGGAGTCTGGAGGCCCCTGAGACTTTTTCTCCATTTTGGTCACGTGAGTGATAGGGACTGATCTCTTTTCTTTGCCTCAGCTATCTAAGGGCTTGGGACTTTTGGCCCAGTCTAAACAGAGGGGGTATTTAAGCCCTATTCCCTTCTCTCTTCTTTCCCCTTTCTGTCTCTCTCTCTCTCTCTCTCTCTCTCTCTCTCTCTCTCTCTCTCTCTCTCTCTCTCTCTCTCTCTCTCTCTAATACCTTTCTTCCTCCTGTTTGTAATTAAACTCCATAAAAGGTTGACTGCTGACTTGAGTTTTCATTTAGGAATTACATAGCTGAATTCCTTGGCGACCTTAAATTAATATATATCAGTCTTTTAAATTGATTTCCTTGTCACAATAGGGAGACAGGTTTAAAGAGAAAAGGCCCCAGGTTCAAATCTGGCCTCAGACATCCAAACTGTGTGCCTCTGGGCAAGTCACATAACCCCAGTTGCCTAGCCCTTATTCTTCTGCCTTAGGATAGATACTTATTAGTAATTTCAAGACAGAAAATAAGGGTTTAAAAAAAACCTCATTATACATATATGTTAAGTGTTTATCCATAAACTCCTCACCCTTTAATTAGTAAACACTATAGTACAGAATCATTAGCCAAGTGAATGAGCAAATTTTTATAGTTTTCTAAGAGTTTAGGAAAATGGTTTCCTCAAGCTCAATTTGTTCATTAAACCCATCAATTTAAAAGACTGAATTCTTCTATTTGACTGTGAAATGGAAATGGTGATAGACTGAGTCTTATATTCAGTGCTATGGTCTTCTTTTAAGACTTTCACCCCATTAGATAATCAATGATGTCTTAAATTCAATACAATGAGAAATGCAAAGATTAGGAAAGAAGGAAAAATAAACTAATAATTCATTCCTTAATAAATTGACATTTATCTTGATAGAGTTAAAACTGTTATATATTTATCCTTAGAATCAATTCTACTGAGGGAGGTGGAGTCAAGATGGCAGCTTAGAAGCAGCAAAAGTTCAGACCTCTGAAAACCCTTCCTTACTGATCACAAACTTAATGCTCCTAGGAGAATGAAATTCAAACTTAACAACAGGACAGAGGTGGGGAACCCTCCTTCTGGACTGAAATAAAAAGGTACACCCCCCCAAAGCCAGAATCCGAGAACACTCAGGTCTAAGGGGAATGCAGAAAGAAGGTCCCAGAACCCCTCCCCCCAACCCAAAGTGCTGAGCCCCCAGCAGCAGCAGCAGGAACCTCAGGGCCGGCAAAGGTGCTGTTCTGAAGGGTGCACTTGAAAGCAACCTGGGCCAGGCTTGGGGCATCCAACACAGACAGAAGGGAAGCAATGGGAGAGAGATGGGGGTAGCCTTCAGCCCTATGGCTGGGTCCTTCCATCAGAGTCCCACCAGAGGTTTTTGCCTCGGGGCACATCCAGACCAACCCAGTTGAACCTAATTCCATCAGTACTCCTCAGAGCCCAGGGAGGCCAGGATTCCTCCCCCCACCCCTAGAGTGCAGGGCCTCCCACAAGGACAGTAACCTCGGGGCCAGCAAAGGCACTGGGGAACCTTGCAGATGGCCAAGAAGCAGCTTGGAGAGAACTGGAGAGACCCTGGGCGGCACCAGCCTCAGAGCACACACAGCGCAACCCAGTTGAACCTAATCCAATCAAAAGCCTCCAGAGGGACTTCCAGGTAAGCATGGCTGTAGAGTATATGTGGCTGGCTTCTTCTCCTCAGACCCAACGACACAGATGACCTCAAAACACCCACCCAAAACCAAAAACAACCATCCTCATAAGAACGGAGAGACCCCACACTAAGGCACAGCACTGAAGGTTGGCGGGACTTCAGCATTTCCAAAATATAAGGGAACGAAAAGCTGACCCACCACACTGACAGAGCAAGAGTTTAAGTCGGCACTGGCCAGAATCAACAAGTGAGGGAGGGGCACCCCAGGACTGAACAATGGGCAGCCCCAGGTCTGGGGACCTAAGACCACCAAGAACCCCCTCCTGTGAGCAGTAAAACCCGAAACTCCGGCAGGCGGGCAAGGCGAACTCAGATCGTGGACTCCCAGAACTAGCGTTGTAAAATTGAGATTAGAACTCTGGACTCCATTCCCCAGGAGTCCTTGCTAGCTCCCAGAATGTCCTCTAATCTTACTGAATTCTCACCTGGGATGAGAGCAAAATTTTATTTAAAGGGTCTTCCCCATAGGCGGAGTGGCTCTTTACTTCCTGTCTCCAATGGCAAACAGACACGTCTCATGATGTGAGTGAAATTTTGGGTGGGCCTCATGGCCCACCTGGCACATGCCTTTTTTTACTTGTATATTTTTAAATCCTTAACCTTTAATAAACCTCTAAAAAATATAATACTCCTTGCAGAGAGAAACTAATTTCTACCTGCCTCAGTCTCCCCTAAATTTTAACTGTTACAGTTTTGGCTTACCACTTCGGGAAAACGAAATGCTCTCAATCTTCTGATTCTTTTCTGATATTAAGTTCAGCTTTTATTAGCTAGTGCCTAGAAATTTTTTTTTGAGCCACATTTCTCTGGTCAAGGTTTTTTTTTACCCTCGCAAAGCTGCTGCTCTTTCCAGCCATTAGCTCCTGGCCCTGCCTGCTTGCCTGCCACCGCCATCCACTTCTGACGGCTGCTTCTCCCTGCCTGCGTGTGTCTTTGTCTGCAGCCCTGCTGCAGACCTGTTTGCAGCAGATTGCAGCTTGCCTGCCCACCCTGGCTGCCTGCTCCAGCTCCCGGCCTTGCTTGTCTGCATTCCTGTCCTGGCACTGCCCACCCCAGCAGTTTCTCTCTTGCTCACCCAGTCCCTGTTTAACCCTGATCTTGACTACCTGGTGACCTGCCTGCCCAAAAAACCCAGATCCTTGAAGCAGATCGCTCAGGACTCATTTCTACCAGATGGTAACAAAACAGGAGGTATTGTCTCCACGTGGGCGGCCTGGGATCCACGTGGGTGGATTGGAGTGTATCAGGAGAAAGAGAAAGGGAGAGGAGAAGACATTTTCAAGCAGGAACTTAAAAGCAATAGCTATTTTACAAGGATGTCTTTTAATTGCATTGATCTTTTTATTGACTTCACCTGCGTTCATTTTAGCTAACTTTGGGGAAAAAATGCTGCTTCTCAGCGAACTGAGAGCCAGGCCTAAAGACATGCGATCCTGGGTTAAAATCTGGCTTCAGATACTTCCCAGCTATGGGGCCTGGATGGGTCCCTTAAACCCCATTGCTTAGCCCTTACCACTTTGCCTTCGAACAATAGACATTTAAATGGATAATTAATTAATAAAAAAGACACAACAAAGAACTTTGAAGAGACTAGAGGCTATATTCTAAGGCATTTCAGACTCCAATGGTTTATAAAAAATCTCTGTATTCTAATGCATTTTTGTTTAAGGTATAACTTTGTGATTTTAAGTTCATATATTACTGGATTCAATATTATTCTGTTACACTGTTCATTTAATGTACTGAGTTTTAAAACTCTGTTGATTTCCCCTATAACCATATTGAAAAAAATATTATTGTAATTAAGCCCATATGTGAAAAAACAGCTTTTTTCTATTTTTGACTTTGTAAATTGTCACATAGAGATAGATGGACTTCTTCAGAACTGGTTATAATTGTATAACAAACTTTAGAAAATTTAATGTGCTAAATACCTCAAATGATTTTAAGGGTTTTTTAAATATGATTTTTGGAATTTTTTTAAACAATCTCTGGTTATTTTGCCTGCCCCTACCACGAGGTGTAAGGCTCACTCTAGTAGCTGAAGTGAAATACATTTTATAGCCCACAACCCTCCCACATTTCTAAATATGTGAATGGAAGTTGGGGCACTTAATCTCAGGGCATTTGTACCCCAAAAAAACTCCAAAAAAGGAGCACCCCTTTATTTATATTCTTCAGCTCACTACTTAACTTCCACCAGAATGATATATAGATCTCTTGATTATGTTCTTAACCCAAAATGAGCTTTACTTTGTTTAAAAAATATGTTTAAATACCAAGGTTGAAAGATTGCTATGTTTGTAAAATCTTGTGACAAAAATGTCCATCAATTCATAGGTTTTTAAAAATGCCATAGAGCAACTTATGCTAAATATGATAGTGAGTTTGTTTGCTATTGTAATTAATTGGGCTATTGAGAATTTTGGGGATATTGATATCTACATATTTATACTCCTATTCTTTATTTTTAAAAAGTGTTACCTTGTTCAATTCATTTGTTTTCACTCACAGTGGAGCATGGCCAGATATTAAGAGGAAATGGATCTCATTCTTGCTGAGAAATCCTTGTATTCTATATTTTCTTATCTGACACAGAGTGTCAACAATTATAAGCTACATTTTTGAATTTTTAAAGCTCTTTTATATTTATATTTTTCTTGCATGTGCAATATACTTTTTCAATTTTTTTCTCTCTTTTTAATATTTGAAGCACATGTCACCAGTATTAAGATTTTCTTTAACCTTTTGATTTTTCAGTACTACAAGTTTAAAATATATTTGCTAATGCATGCCCTAAAAAGCTTGTGACTATAAAAATGATGCCACTACTTATTTAAAAGGAATCATGGGACTTTGCTTAATGATTCTGTCTGATTCCAGGACAAGATATACACAAAAGAGCCATTGCACAGGGCCAAAGAAAAGCCAATCCAGGATAGATTGATGCACTTCTAGGCCAATACAAAGGTCTTTCACCTAGTGTGAAGACTCGATGTTACTGTATTTAAGATGTTGTTAAGACATAGGCTTTCCTTGTGTCCACACTCACTCTGAAAATACAGACGAGTATCCTGGAAACCTTGGCTCATATAATCTGGTCCCCTTTTCTGCCTTTCATAGTGTGGTACCTTTCTGTAGTCCTGGCTACTGACTAGGTAAATGCATCATTGCTTAGATCATTTTATTGATCCCTGATTCAAGGAACTGTTATGGATTTATTTTTCTTTTTACTTGGAATTTTTACACATAAGACTTTGATAGTCTATATTTTCATCCAGAATTTTTTTATTTTTTATTTGGATTTTCTGATATCTTTTTAATATCTCTTGCCAATTGATTCATATACCTCATACCTCAGATATGCATCCCTAAGTGATCCTGTTTTTTTAATCACCCTCTTAATGGGGGGAATGTATAAAACATCATTATTTAAATTGCAAAGTTTAAATTCCTTTTTAGAAGAACTTTAGGTAAAGAAAGATGCTACCTCTCTGAATCCAGAACTGAACTATTGGAGAAGCCACCATGAAGAAGCCTCCAGACCACAAGCTGCACAAAAATGAATTTTGGGTGTAGTTGATTCAACATTTATTAGTATGTATACTTTCATGCCAAAGGGGACTGGCCCCTAACTGGCTTTTTGTCAACGTGTCCAGCAGTTATTGGTTTTGTTCTTTTTTACTCTTATCCTCAAATTATTGTAATCTTTAAATTGATTATGTTTTTATGATCCTTTGGGGAAGTCCTTCCCAGAGGATCAAAAAGGGGGAATATAAAATTGAGATTTGAACTCTGAACTCCATCCCCCAGGAGTCCTTGCTAGCTCCCAGAATGCCCTCTAATCTTACTGAATTCTCACCTGCGATGAGAGAAAAATTTTATTTAAAGGGTATTCCCCATAGGCGGGGTGGCTCTTTACTTCCTGTCTCCTCTGGCAAATAGACGCGTCTCATGATGTGAGTGAAATTTTGGGTGGGCCTCATAGCCCACCTGACACATGCCTTTTCTTATATGTATATTTTAAATCCTTAACCTTTAATAAAACTCTAAAAATATAATACTCCTTGCAGAGAGAAACTAATTTCTACCTGCCTCAGTCTCCCCTAAATTTTAACTGTTACAGCATGCTATAATCAATGAGTGTGCAAAGGGATCTTTTGAAGTGAGCAAGGGGCAACCACAGAAATTGGGAGTAAACTAAAAACACAAAATATCCACACCTGAGAGCAGTAACACCCCAAATACTGGCAGGCAGGGGAGGGAAGACCCTGGGCTTCCCCAGGAAGACAGCACAAGAAAAGCAAGAAGAAGGCGATGACTTTGGACACATTTTATAGAGCGAAAATACAAAATACAGAGGAAATAGAAGAGGAAACACAAACAAATACTCCAAAAGCTTCCAAAAGAAATGGGAATTCTCCACAAGCTCTTGAAGAATTTAAATTGGAAATTATTAAAAAGACGGAATCTTTCTGGCAGGAAAAATGGGAAATAATGCAAAAGGAACTCAGGAATCTGAGGAACCAAAATACACAAATGCAGAAACAGCACAAAGCCTCAAAAAACTGATCAGACCAAACTGAAAAGGAAAACCAGTCTTTAAAGGTCAGAATCAGGCAACTGGAAGACAATGATCTTGCAAAAGGGCAAGAATTAATAAAGCAAAGTCAAAAGACTAAGGGATTAGAAGATAACATAAAATATCTCACTGACAAGTTGACAGACCTGGAAAACAGAGGAAGGAGAGACAATTTGAGAATCATTGGTCTACCAGTAAAGCCAGAAATAAACAGTAATCTTGATATCATAATACATATCATCAAAGAAAACTGCCCAGAGATTCTAGAACAAGGGGACAAAATATGCATTGAAAGAGTTCGCAGAAAACCCCCTACACTAAATCCCTAAAAGACAACTCCCAGGAATGTAATTGCCAAATTCCAAAGCTTCCAAGCAAAAGAAAAAATCTTACAAGAAGCAAGAAAAAGACAATTTAGATATAAAGGAACACCAAACAGAGTCACACAGAACCTAGAATTTTCCACTCTGAACGACCTTAAGGCATAGAACATGATATTCAGAAAAGCAAGAGAGCTAGGCCTTCAACCAATAATAAGCTATCCATCAAAACTGACTATATACTTCGAGGGGAAATTGTGGGCATTCAACAAACTACAAGATTTCCAAGTGTTTGTAAAGAAAAGACCAGAGCTCTGTGGAAAGTTTGGCATCCAAACACAAAGAGCAAAAGAAACATGAAAATGTAAATATGAAGGAAATGGAAAAGGAGAAAAATGTTATCTTTTTCTTTTATTCAAACTCTCTTCTATAAGGGCTACATTAATATCAAATTATATATATTAGTGTGTGGGGAAAATGTAATGTGTAACTCTAAAAAATTGTATGCATTATTAGAGTAGTTAGAAGAATAGGGAAAGATTGGGGCATCAAGACGATTTGGAGAAGGGGGAAAGAAAGAAAAAGGGAAGGGGGAATCTTTGATGGTACTAAGATATACTCCAAGAAATAGAAAAAAAACTAAATAGAATAACTTTTCTCACACAAAGATACACATGGGAAGGGGAGGGGGAGAATTCTCCTATAAGAAGGAGAGGAAGAGAGTTTTTACTTAAACCTTACTCTCAGTGAAATTAACTCTGAGAGGGAAGAGCATTTAGATAGTGTGGGAGAGATTAGGTCTGAATCAACACCTCACACCCTACACCAAGATAAACTCATAATGGGTGAATGGCCTGAACATAAAGAAGGAAACTATAAGTAAATTAGGTGAACACAGAATAGTATACATATCAGACCTTTGGGAAGGGAAAGACTTTAAAACCAAGCAAGACATAGAAAGAGTCACAAATTGTAAAATAAATAATTTTGACTACATCAAATTAAAAAGGTTTTGTACAAACAAAACCAATGTAACCAAAATTAGAAGGGAAGCAACAAATTGGGAAACAATCTTCATAACAAAAACCTTTGACAAAGGTCTAATTACACAAATTTATAAAGAGCTAAGGCAATTATACAAAAAGTCAAGCCATTCTCTAATTGATAAATGCACAAGGGATATGAATAGGCAGTTTTCAGCCAAAGAAATCAAAACCATTATTAAGCACATGAAAAAGTGTTCCAAATCTCTTATAATCAGAGAGATGAAAATCAAAACAACTCTGAGGTATCACCTCACACCCAGCAGACTGGTTAACATGACAGTGAAGGAAAGTAATGAATGCTGGAGGGGATGTGGCAAAGTTGGGTCATTTTTGCATTTCTGATGGAGTTGTGAATTCATCCAACCATTCTGGAGGGCAATTTGGAACTATGCCCAAAGGGTGATAAAAGACTGTCTACCCTTTGATCCAGCCATAGCACTGCTGGGTTTGTACCCCAAAGAGACAATAAGTAAAAAGACTTGTGCAAGAATATTCATAGCTGCACTCTTTGTAGTGGCCAAAAATTGGAAAATAAGGGTATGCTCTTCAATTGGGGAATGACTGAATAAACTATGGTATATGTTGGTGATTGAATAATATTGTGCTAAAAGGAACAATAAAGTGGAGGAATTCCATGGAGACTGGAACGGCCTCCAGGAAGTGATGCAGAGTGGAAAGAGCAGAACCAGGAGAACATTGTACACAGAAACTAATACACTGTGGTACAATCGAAAGTAATGGACTTCTCCATTAGTCTCAATGCAATGTCCCTGAACAACCTGCAAGGACCAAGGAGAAAAAAAAACACTACCCACAAGCAAAGGACAAATGGTGGGATCAAAAACACGGAGGAAGGACAACAGCTTGACTACAGGGGTGGAGGGGATATGAAGGAGTAGAGACTCTGATTGAACACCCTACTATGGAAGCCAGTAGCATGGAAATGGGCTCTAGTTGAGGAAGCATGTGATACCCAGAGGCATTGCACATCGCCAATGGGAGGGGTGGGAGGAAGGGGGAAGGAAAAAAAATTTTTGATTTTTGTTTCTAATGAATAACATTTGAAAATGACCAAATAAAATAAATGCTTAAATAAAAAACAATCAATTCTACTAACAAAAAAAAATAATTTCGATTTTTGCTTTCCTGGAAGTACCATTTCTTTTCTCTCTTTTACATAGCTCACTCACAGACTTTCTGTAAAGAAGTGCTTACAATGAACAGAATATTGCCATTTAATCTTTTGACTTTTTTTAATAAAGAGTTCATAGCAGCATCATGTTTTATATTGTAACATTAAAATTTTAGGGAAACTGAGGCAGGTAGAAATTAGTTTCCCTCTGAAAGGAGTATTATATTTTTAGAGGTTTATTAAAGGTTAAGGATTAAAGAAAATACAGAATACTGTCTAGGCCTCTGGCCTAGACAACCTCACCTACATTATGAAAAGAGCCATGCTTGCTTGCAAGCGGAAACAGGAAAGAAAAAAAAAGGAGGCCCAGAAGCCTTTCCAATCAGGTTAAATATCCCATCTCGATCTTGCCCCAGGTGAGAATTCAGTAATATTACAAAGCATTCTGGGAAAGTGGAGCAAGGACTGCTGGGGATTGAAGTCCTCGATTCAAGTCTCCATTTTTACATCCCTCCATTTGATCCTCTGGGAAGAGGACTTCCCCAAAGGATCATAAAAACATAATCAATTTAAAGATTACAATAATTTGAGGATAAGAGAAAAAAATCCAAAACCAATAATTGCTGGATGCATTGCCAAAAGCCAGATAGGGGGTAGTCCCCTTTGGTATGAAAGTATACATACAAATAAATGTTCAATCAACCACATCCAAAGTTCATTTTTGTGCAGCTTATGGTCTGGAGGCTTCTTCATGGTATCTTCTCCAACAGTTCAGTTTCTGTATTCAGAGAGGTAACATCTTTCCTTACCTAAAATTCTTCTAAAAAGGAATTTAAACTTTGCAATTTAAAATAATAATTTTTTTTTACATTTCCCCATTAAGAGTGTGATTGAAAAATACAGGATCACTTAGGGATGCATGGCTGAGGTATGAGGTATATGAATCAATTGGCAAGAGAAATTAAAAAGATATCAGAAAAATCCAAAAGTAAAGAAAATACTGGATGAAAATATAGAGTATTAAAATCTTATGTGTAAAAATTTTAAGTAAAAGAAAAATAAATCTATAACAGGTCCTTGAATCAGGGCCCAATAAAAATGATCTAAGCAATGATGCATTTACTCAGTCAGTAGCTAGGACTAAAAGGTACCACACTATGAAAGACAGAAAAAAGAAAGGACCAGATTATAAAAACCAAGTAGGAGCCAAGTTTGAGATACTTGTTAGAATATGGAACAAGGAAGACCTGCCTTTAACACATGTTAAACAGCTGCAACCTCGAACCCCAAACACGTTCAAGTCCTCTTTGTCTAGGCTCAAAATTACATCAATCCCACCAGGATTTGTCGGTCTCTTTGACCTTGTGCTTGATTGGCACTATGCAGTTAGCTTTGTGCTTCTTTGGCACTGTACAATGGCTCTTTTTTCTATATCTTGTCCAGGTATCAGACAGAATAATTAAGCAAAGTCCCATAATTTTTTAAAATAATTAGTGGCATCATTTTTATAGTCTCTAGCTTTTTGGGAATGCATTGACAAATGTATTTTAAACTTGTAATACTGAAAAAATAAAAAAATAAAGAAAACCTTAATGCTGGTGACATGTGGTTTAAATATAAAAAGAAGAGAAAAATAAAAAATACTGATATAGTATATTGCACATGCAAGAAAATATAATAAAAGAGTTTTAAAGAATCCAAAAATGTAGCTTATAATCATTGACACTCTGTGTCATCTAAGGAAATATAGAATACAAGGCTTTCTCACCAAAAATGAGATCCATTTCCTCTTCAAATCTGGCCATGATCCACTGTATGTATGAGCAAATGAATTGAACAAGGTAACATTTTTCATTTTTAATGAACAGTAGTACAAATATGTAGTTATCAAAATCCCCAAAATTCTCAATAGCCCAATTAATTACAATAGCAAACAAGCACACTATCATATTTCACATAAGTTGCTGTATGGCATTATGGAGCCTATGAATTGATGGATATTTGTCACAATTTTTACAAATGTAGCAATCTCTCAACCTTGGTGAATAAACATATTTTTAAACAAAGTAAAACTCATTTTGGGTTTAGAACATCATGAAAATATATCATTCTGGTGGAAGTAAATTAGTGAGCTGAAGAGTATAAATGAAAAGTGCTCCTTTTTTGGAGGCTTTTTAGGGGTACAAATGCCCTGAGATGAACTGCCCCAACTTCCATTCACATATTTAGAAATGCAGGAAGGTTGGGGGTTATAAAATGTATTTTTCTTCAGCTACTAGAATGGGCCTTACACCTCGTGGTAGGGGCAGGCAAAATAACAAGAAATTGTTTTAAAAAAATTCCAAGAATCATGTTTAAAAAACCCTTAAAATCAATTTGAGATATTTAGCACATTAAATTTTCCAAAGGTTGTTATAGCAATTGTAACCAGTTCTGATGTAGTCCATCTATCCTCTATGTGACAATTTACAATGTCAAAATAGAAAGGCTGTTTTTATATATGAGCTTATTCCATGATATTTGTTCAGTATGGTTATAGGGGAAAGGCAACAAAATATAACAATAGTCAAAACTCAGTACATTAAAATGAACGGTATAACAGAATAATATTGACTGTAGGAATATATGAATTTAATATCACAAAGTTAAACCTTAAAGGAATCAGTAAAATGCAATAGAATACAGAGATTTTTTATAAACCATTGGAGTCTGAAATGCCTTAAAATATATAACCTCCAGTCTTTTTAAAGTTCCTTGGGTTATTATCCATTTAGATATCTATCGTCAGGAGGCAAATTGATAAGGGGTAAGCAATGAGATCCAAGTGATCTACTCAGGGCCACATGGCCATGAAGTGACTCAGGCCAGATTTCAACCAGAGATCTCCTATCTCTAGCCCTGGCTCTCAGTCCATTGAGATACCCAGCTGCCTCCCCAAAGTTAGCTAAAGGGTTATACAGAGCTGAATATTTTCCCTGACATGCAGGTGAAGTTAATAAAAGGATCAATGCAATTAAAAGATATCCTTGTAAAATAGCCATGCTTTTAAATTCCTGTTCATGAGTCTCTTTCTTTTCCTCTCCCTTTTCTCTCTCCCCTCCTATGATCTGCCCACATGGTTAATACCCCATCCATGTGGAGGCTTATCCTAAGGGAAAATTACCCCACTGGGTTTTTGATCCTGAAGAAACTGGGTCTGCTACCAGCAGCCTGGGTGATGAGCCAACTGGGGTAGAGTGCGTTGGTCTGGGGCGCAGAAACAGGCAGGCAGCAGCCAGTAGATGGTTGCAGGCAGGAACACAGGCAGGCAGGACTGGGAGCCGGAGCGGGCAGCCGGGGTGGGCAAGTGAGCTGCAATATGGGTCAAATAACAAACTGATCTGGAGCAGATGGCTGCAGGCAGGGAGAAGCAGCCAAGCTGGGTGGGGTGAGCTATCTAATGGCTGGAAGGAGCAGCAGCTTTGCGAGGGTAAAAAACCTTGACCAGAGAAACATGGCTTAAAAAAAAAATTCTAGGCTAAAAAATTTGAGAAGTTCTCATCCAATCTAGTGGTCGCCATATCTGTAACATTAAAATTTTAGGGAAACTGAGGCAGGTAGAAATTAGTTTCTCTCTGAAAGGAGTATTATATTTTTAGAGGTTTATTAAAGGTTAAGGATTAAAGAAAATACAGAATAAGAAAACAAGTGTTTAGGCCTCTGGCCTAGACAACCTCACCTACATTATGAAAAGAGCCCCGCCTGCTTGCAAGCAGAAACAGGAAAGAAACAAAGAGGCCCAGAAGCCTTTCCAATCAGGTTAAATACCCATCTTGATCTTGGCCCAGGTGAGAATTCAGTGATATTACAAAGTATTCTGGGGAAGTGGAGCAAGGACTTCTGGGGATTGAAGTCCTGGATCCAAGTCTTCATTTTTACAATATGTTCTCACAAGGAACAAGGTAATCATTCCTCAACTGACTGATAAATTTAGCAAGTTTGCTTCTATCTGGAATTATAGACCATAAATTATACCATCAATGAACCTCAAAAAGGTTCATTATGGCTATAGATTCAAGACATCAAAATCCTTATTTTATTACGTTTGTTTTATAGCTTTTTCCTAGATCTTGTCCAACATAGGAAGTTATACATGATGCTACTTTTTTTACTACCAAAAACTGCCTTTAATTAACTCTTATTAATTACTTAATTGTCCTATTAAAGTTTATAAAGGTAGCTTCAGAGCAAAGGACACTTACTTTATTTTTTAATATAGTTGAGATATTTGATTAGTCAAGATTCCATGTAATATTTTAAGTATGTCTTTAAAAATTCCATTGAAAGGTATTAACAATTGAAACAAACATTTTCCCTTTGGGATAGTGAAGCCACCTCTCTTATTGTCTTACACATGGGGTTAAGATGAAAAGCAAAACTCATTTCATGTAGTCACCAGTTCATGGTAAGTAAAACACATTTATAATTCACCCTCTAGCCAGGTAGATGCCATAAATTTTATCCAGATTTCAATATGTTGATTTTTTCCTTCCTTTCTTTTATTTCTAGTGGGCCTCTACTTATATTAAAAAGAAAATAAAATGGATGTGCACAAACCAGGGAAAGAAAGTGTGACTTCTTTCTTCAGCTTTTCTACTGACAGTGGAACAGACAACCATTAAAAAACTTGAAACCTCAGTTTCATTTTAACTGTTCGTTCTCAGTGATGGAATTTAGATAATCTGGAAGACATACTGGATGAGAACTCAAGCACTTGGTTTGAGTTAGTTAAGATGTCAATCTTCATTTGAGGTAGTCTCTAACACATGCATTTCAGATATACTGGCCTAATTGATGTCTCCCAACACAACATTTCATTTCCCACCCCTGTCTCTTCCATTTTATAAGTTGATGTTAAACCCAGGGCATGTTTTTTTCACCTTCTCCTTTTAGAATTTCAAGGTTTACTTCCTTTGCCATCTTCCTTAAGAGGCTTTTCCTGATTCCCCTAAGTTTTAATAGTCCACTCTTAAATTATAATGTGGATCTTGTTTACATGTGTAATTCAGGCTGTGATTCAACTAACAGAGTGATTGATTATTTAATTAAGTTAGTATGAAATGATATGTTTTGGTCACTCAGTAGTTCTTCCTTAAGGCCGCCAATCTAAGGTCAAAGTCAAAAGGTAAAAAGTTGGGCGGAGTCAAGATGGTGGCTTAGCAAGCAGCAAAAGTTCAGACCTCGTGGAAGACCCTTCCTTACCGATACAGACTGAATGCTCCTAGGGCACCGAAATTCAAGCTAAACAACAGGACAAAAGCGGGGAACCCTCCTTCTGGACTCAAATCAAAAGGTATGCCCCCCAAAAGCTGGAATCCAAGAATACTCAGGGCTAAGGGGAAGGCAGAGCAAAGGTCCCAGGACCCCTCCCCCACAACCCAGAGGGCTGAGCCCCCAGCAGCAGTGGGAACCTCTGAGAGGGCAAAGGTGCTGGTATGCAGGATCTACCTTATGAGCAGCGGGGAGCCGGGCTTGGAGCATCCAGCTTGGACAGCTGGGAGGAAGCCAGGGAGAAATGGGCTGTGGCTGGGTCCCTCCATCTGGCTCCAGTCTCACCCTTGCCTCGGGCACATCCAGACTAATCCAGTTGAACCTAATTCCATCAGAACTCCTCAGAGTTTAGGGAGGTGGGCAAAGGCACTTGTGGACAGTGGAGAAGCAGCTGGAGAGAACTGGAGAGAGCCTGTGCGGCCCAGCCTTCCAGGAGTCTTCAGAGCCTCAGAGCTTCATACCACATACAGCCCAACCCAACTGAACTCAATCCAATCAAAAGCCTCCAGAGGACAGGGAAGCTAACATTCATCCCCTAGAGACTGTACCAAGACATCTGACAAAGCTCCAAGAGGAGAGACTGACAGCCCCAAAACCAAAACAAAATGAGAGGAGCAAGAGCACAGCCACATATGGGGAGCAAAGAAGGAGTAAACTTGAGCAAAGAACAGAAAAAGAATAAAGAAATTACAATAGACAGCTTCTGCACAGGTAATGAGCAAAGAGCAAATGAAACAGAGGGGGAGGACCCAGCAAAGGAAAAATCAGAAATCCCAGCGAATTGGATACAGGCTTTGGAAGAACTCAAAATGCAATTCAAAACACAATTAAGAAAGGCTGAAGACAATTGGGAAAAGAACTTAAAAACTAAGATAAGTCATCTGGAAACAGAAAATAGTGTCTTGAAAGCCAAAATCAACCAGCTTGAAAATGAGGCAAAGCAGATGAAAGATGAGGTGAAGAAGATGAAAGATCACCTTCAAAGAAAATCAGACCAAAAGGAAAAGGACCACCAAAAAACTAGGGATGAAATTCAGACTTTAAGAACCAGAATACAACAATACAACAGAATACAACATGTGACCTCACAAGGCAGCAGGAAACTATAAAACAAAACCAAAAGAATGAAAAAATTGAGGAAAATATGAAACATCTCATTCACAAAACAGAGGATTTAGAAAATCATTCAAGAAGAGACAATTTAAGAATTATTGGCCTACCAGAAGACCATGACAAAAAAAAAGCCTGGACATTATATTACAGGAAATTATTAAGGAAAACTGCCCTGAAATCCTTGAACAAGAGGGAAAAGTGGAGATTGATAGAATCCACAGATCACCTCCTGTACTTAATCCCCAACTGACAACACCCAGGAATGTTATAGCCAAATTCAAGAACTATCACACCAAAGAAAAGATATTATAAGCTGCCAAGAAGAAGTCATTCAGATACCAAGGAAACACAGTGAGGATAACTCAGGATCTGGATGCATCCACACTGAAAAAAAGAAAGGCATGGAATACGATATTCCTGAAAGCAAGGGAACTAGGTCTACAACCAAGAATCAACTACCCAGCAAAACTGACTATATTCTTTCAGGGGAAAGTATGGTCATTCAACAAAATAGAAGAATTTCAAGAATTTGTAAAGAAAAGACCAGACCTGAACAGAAAATTTGATGTCCAAGCATAGAACTCAAGAGAATCATCAAAAGGTAATTAAAAAAGAGGGGGAAAAAGAAAACAAAAAAATTTAAGAGATTCAATAAGTTAAAATGATATGTATCCCTATAAGAAAAGAGGTCATTGGTAACTCGTAAAACTGTTGTTATTACCTGGACAGCAAAAAGAAGTATTCAAAGACGGAACAGCAACAAACTGTATAGGATGAAAGGACAAGACATAAATAGGTATATAGATGTATGCATGCAAAAATACATACGCATGAGTATGCATATATATATATATATATATATATAACTAGAGCTTAAAATAGATTAATATTAAAAGAAATGGAAAAAGAAACAAATGGGGGTAAATTTATATGTCATAAAGAAGTTCATGGTGGGAGGGGGGAAAACATCAATACACTGGAAGGGTAAAGAGGTCTGAGACAGGAAATACTCAGCTTTTATGTGCTTTGAAAGTGATTCAAAGAGGGAAAAACAATCCAATCCATTGGGGGCAGAGAATAGATTTGAACCCTATAGGGGAGTAGAAGGGTAACAAATGGTCTGGTGGGGAGGGAAGCAGTACAAGAGAGGGAGGGAGCAGGGGGTTAACTTTAGAAAGACTACAGGGAAAATAAGGGGGGATAAATAGGGAGGGGGGTAGAAAGGGAAGTAAAATAAGGGTGGGAACAAGGGGGACTGTTCAAAAGCAAACATTGGTGTAGAAGGAAATAGTGAAAGAAGAAAAGGCAGGAAAAGGAGCAGAAATCAAAATGCTGGGAAATACACAGCTAGTAATCATAACTCTGAATGTGAATGGAATTAACTCACCCATAAAACTCAAGCAAATAGCAGAGTGGATTAGAGTCCAAAACCCTACCATATGCAGTCTACAAGAAACACATATGAGAAAGGTAGATACACATACAGTGAATGTAAGAGGGTGGAGCCAAATCTATTGGGTATCAACTGACAAAAGAAGGCAGGAGTCGCAATCATGATATCCGACAAATCCAAAGTAAAAATAAATCTAGTTAAAAGCGATAGGGAAGGTAATTCCATCCTGATAAAAGGCAGTATAGACAGTGAGGAAATATCTGTACTCAACATGTATGCAACAAATGACATAGCATCCAAATTTCTAAAGGAGAAACTAGAGGAAGTCAAGGATGAAATAGAAAAATTATACTAATGGGAGACCTGAACCTTCCTCTATATGAACTAGATAAATCAAACCAAAAAATAAATAAGAAAGAGGTAAGAGAAGTGAATGAAATCTTATAAAAATTAGAATTAGTAGACATGTGGAGAAAAATAAATAGGGACAAAAAGGAATATACCTTCTTTTCAGCAGCACATGGTATATTCACAAAAATTGACCATAATTAGGGCATTAAACATTGCAAACAAGTTTAAAACAGCAGAAATAATAAATGCAACTTTCTCAGATCACAATGCAATGAAAATAATAATTAGTAAGGGAACATGGAGAGGTAAATGGAAAATTAATTGGAAATTAAACAATATGATTCTCCAAAACCAGTTAGTTAAAGAACAAATCATAGGAACAATTAATAACTTCATTGAAGAAAATGACAATGATGAGACATTCTTTCAAAACCTATGGGATGCAGCCAAAGCAGTACTCAGGGGGAAATTTATATCCTTGAGTTCATATATTAACAAATTAAGAAGGGCAGAGATCAATCAATTGGGCCTGCAAATTAAAAAATTAGAAAGTGAACAAATTAAAAATTATCAGATAAAGTCTAAATTAGAGATCATAAAACTCAAAGGAGAAATTAATAAAATTGAAAGTCAACGAACAATTGATTTAGTAAATAAGACTAGAAGCTGGTACTTTGAAAAAACAAATAAAATAGACAAAGTACTAGTCAGTCTAATTAAAAAAAGGAAATTAATAAACCAAATTGGCAGTATCCAAGATAAAAAAGGAGACCTCACCTCTAATGAAGAGGAAATTAAGGCAATCATTAAAAACTACTATGCCTAATTATATGGCAACAAATATGGCAATCTAGGTGATATGGATGTATACTTACAAAAATATAAATTGCCTAGACTAAAAGAGGTAGAAATAAATTACCTTAACAACCCCATTTCAGAAAAAGCAATTGAACAAGCCATCAAAGAACTCCCTAAGAAAAAATCCCCAGGTCCAGATGGATTCACAAATGAATTCTACCAAACATTCAAAGAACAACTAATCCCAATATTAAACAAACTATTTGACAGAATAGGCCAAGAAGGAGTTCTACCAAATTCATTCTACGACACAAACATGGTACTGATCCCAAAGCCAGGCAGGTCAAAAACAGAGAAAGAAAACTATAGACCAATCTCCCTAATGAATATAGATGCAAAAATCTTAAATAGGATACTAGCAAAAAGGCTCCAGCAAGTCATCAGAAGGGTCATCCACTATGACCAGACAAGATTCATACCAGGAATGCAAGGATGGTTCAATATTAGGAAAACCATCCACATATTAACATATTAACAAGCAAACTGACAAAAAACACATGATTATCTCAATAGATGCAGAAAAAGCCTTTGATAAAATACAACACCCATTCCTATTGAAAACACTAGAAAGTATAGGAATAGAAGGGCCTTTCCTAAAAATAATAAACAGTATATATCTAAAACCATCAGCAAACATCATCTGCAATGGGGATAAACTAGATGCATTCCCAATAAGATCAGGAGTGAAACAAGGATGCCCATTATCACCTCTACTATTTGACATTGTACTAGAAACACTAGGAGTAGTAATTAGAGAAGAAAAAGAAATTGAAAGTATTAAAATTGGCAATGAGGAGACCAAGCTATCACTTTTTGCAGATGTTATGATGGTCTTCTTAAGGAATCCTAGGGAATCAACCAAAAAGCTACTCGAAATAATCAACAACTTTAGCAAAGTTGCAGGATACAAAATAAACCCGCATAAGTCATCAGCATTTCTATATATCTCTAACCCACTTCAGCAGCAAGAATTAGAAAGCAAAATGCCATTTAAAATCACCCTAGACAATATAAAACACTTAGGAATATATCTGCCAAGACAAACACAGGAACTATATGAACACAACTATAAAACACTTTCCACACAGCTAAAACTAGATCTAAACAATTGGAAAAACATTGATTGCTCACGGGTGGGACGAGCTAATATAATAAAAATGACAATCTTAACCAAATTATTTTACATATTTAGTGCCATACCCATTGAACTACCAAAAAACTTCTTTACTGAATTAGAAAAAAAACATAACTAAGTTCATTTGGAAGAATAAAAGATCAAGGATATCCAGGGAAATCATGAAAAAAAAATGCAAAGGAAGGACGACTTGCAGTCCCAGATCTCAAACTATACTATAAATCAGTAGTCATCAAAACAATTTGGTACTGGCTAAGAGACAGAAAGGAGGATCAGTGAAATAGACTTGGCGTAAATGATCTCAACAAGACAGTTTTTGACAAACACAAAGACCCCAGCTTTTGGGACAAAAAATGCATTATTTGATAAAAACTGCTGGGAAAATTGGAAGACAGTGTGGGAAGATTAGGTCTGGATCAACACCTCACACCCTACACCAAGATAAACTCATAATGGGTGACTGACCTGAACATAAAGAAGGAAACTATAAGTAAATTAGGTGAACACAGAATAGTATACATGTCAGACATTTGGTAAGGGAAAGACTTTAAAACCAAGCAAGACATAGAAAGAGTCACAAATTGTAAAATAAATAATTTTGACTACATCAAATTAAAAAGTTTTTGTACAAACAAAACAAATGTAACTAAAATCAGAAGGGTAGCAACAAATTGGGAAACAATCTTCATAAAAACCTCTGACAATGGTTTAATTACTCAAATTTACAAAGAACTAAATCAATTGTACCAAAAATCAAGACATTCTTCAATTGATAAATGGGCAGGGGACATGAACAGGCAGTTCTCAGCCAAAGAAATCAAAACTATTAATAAGCACATGAAAAAGTGTTCTACATCTCTTATAATCAGAGAAATGAAAATCAAAACAACTCTAAGGTATCACCTCACACCCAGCAGACTGGTTAACATGACAGTGAAGGAAAGTAATGAATGCTGGAGGGGATGTGGCAAAGTCGGGACATTAATTCACTGCTGGTGGAGTTGTGAAATGATCTAAACATTCTGAAGGGCAATTTGGAACTATGCCCAAAGGGCACTAATAGACTGTCTGCCCTTTGATCCAGCCATAGCACTGCTGGGCTTGTACCCCAAAGAGATAATAAGGAAAAAGACTTGTACAAGAATATTCATAGCTGCGCTCTTTGTGGTGGCGAAAAATTGGAAAATGAGGGGATGCCCTTCAATTGGGGAATGGCTGAACAAATTGTGGTATATGTTGGTGATGGAATACTATTGTGCTAAAAGGAATAATAAAGTGGAGGAATTCCATGGAGACTGGAACAACCTCCAGGAAGTGATGCAGGCGAAAGGAGCAGAACCACGAAAACATTGTACACAGAGACTGATACATTGTGGTACAATCAAAGGTGATGGACTTCTCCATTAGTGGCAATGCAATGTCCCTGAACAATCTGCAGGGATCTAAAAAACACTATCCACAAGCAGAAGATAAACTGTGGGAGTAAAAACACAGATGAAAAGCAACTGCTTGACTGTAGGGGTGGAGGGGATATGACTGAGGAGAGACTCTGAATGAACACTTTAATGCAAATACCAACAACATGGAAATGGGTTTGAATCAAGAACACATGTGATACCCAGTGGAATCGCGCGTGGGTTATGGGAGAGGTGGTGGGAGGGTGGGGAGGGAAGAAAAGAAATTTATCTTTGTTTCCAATGAATAATGTTTGGAAATGACCAAATAAAAATTAAAATAAATAAATAAGTAAATAAATAAACTGTCATTTTGATTTAAAAAAAAGGTAAATGGTGAACATGCATTCTATTCTATATTCTAACTATATCAATCTATCTCATTGTTCACCAAATACTAGACTGACTAGATATGCCCTCATTAGATGGACTCTGACCAGTCCCTCCACCCTCTCAAATTTCTATATCACTCTAGAGAAAACTAAATTGTTCTAAAAGTTGTCCCAAGTAGAAGACCTCTCATTTTTACTGTGACCTTTAATTTCCTACACTTTGAATCTCTCCTCCTCATTCACAACTCAGCCTGGTCATAGAGATAGGCCCTGGACCAATAATTTCCTTGGATAGGAAATTCAGAAATGAAGCAATTCCCTCTCCCATTGCAGCAATGATTCCTCCTTTGAACCATATAGAAATAAAAGTTGTCTAGAGAACCTAAAGTTTAAATGACTTTACCAAGTTTAATCAGATATCATGTATCAGAGAAAGGACTTGAACTCAAATCTTCCTGACCAGCTAGCCCCCACTTACTAAGAAATCACAATTTCTTTAAAACCATATAGATTTAAAAGCCATATTGCTTAAAGAACAATAAGATAACTAAAAGTAGTACCATAACAAAGATGATAAAAACGTTTTTCAATAACAAAATGAAGGGGTGTGAAGATAAGGAAAATATTTGGCAAGTTTGGGAACTTTACAACTTTCATTAGCAACTTCTCTGAGGAAAAAAGGTAGTAAGGTAGAGGGAAGGGGTCAAGGGGAGAGATAGAGAGATGCTAGAGTCAGAACTACTGTAGTGAACGGTGCAGTCAGACCAGTCTCAAAATAATAAATGACATATGTAACATTTGTGCTTTTCTGTATTTGTGAAATTTTTTGTTCCCTAATAAATAATACGTTTCTTTGCTGTTGTAAGATGAGAGCATATCAATATGCCTTTTTCCCATTTAATAATCCTGATATGATTATCACAGTTAACTTTTCTTAACTGTTATTCAAATACTAAATTTATTTTTTGCTACTTTCTTCTTTATTTGGCTAGATCTGAAAAGGGCACATTGAAGTCCTCAATTAGTATAATCTTTAGATCTATTTCATCCTATGAATCAATTAATTTTCCTTTAAGTAATTAGATCTTTTATCATTGGGAGTTACATACATACCTCTTTAAATATATCTAGTATTAATTCATTGTCATTGGTGCCTTTCAGCAAAGCATAAATTTAATAAAAATCTATTTTTATTGTTGCCTTAATTGAGATCAAGATTACTAACTATTGCTTTTTTTAATTTCATATGAAGTATAGTATACTTTTTTTCCAGTTACTTATTTAGCATTCTCTGAATTTTTGTATAAATATATTTCTTGTAAATAAAAGTGTAGATTTGCTTTATAAGTCATTCTGTTATCCCTTTGTATTTGAGTGAGTCAATTCATTTGTATTCTGATTAATTTGCAGTTGAAATTATCATTTTCCTTAATTCTATGCTTTTCCTCTCTTTGCTACTGCTTCTCTCTTTAGAAAGAAGAGGGTAATAAGAAAGAACTATAAGCACTGGTGAGCTGTAATTGATTGATATGCTTCTTATCCATTTCTCCTTTTCCCCTACCCAATTCCCCATTCTCAGCTTCTTTCCTTTTATTCCTTTCCTTTTAATCTCCCCTTAGGAAGCTACCTTCTTTAGATGGAAGTCTTTTTATTTATGACTCTTCCCTGAATCTACCAGCTGCCTTAATTTTCTCTTTTCCTTCTCCCCTCTAACTGCTCTGCCTATTCCCTCATTAAATTTAACATTTATATGCCAAATTCTTTGTGTGTGTGTGTGTTTTAGTATGTATGTGTTCATGTTCTTTTTCCAGTTCTGATTAAAATGAGTTTCACAAGATATTTACTCTGCTGTCCATGTTTGTCTAGTCTTCTTATATTTTCTCATATATCTAAATTATGTAAAAAAAAGCTGTGCTAATTTCCGTTCCTTGTTATTTTGTAGCAAAGTCCTTTCAGCTCCTTTTTCTTCTTAAAATTATCAAAAAATAAGAAAACAATTCTTAGTTCCTCAATCTTGCTTAACTTCCCCTACAATCTTTGAAGATATTCAAATCAATTAAATAAATATTTATTAAAACTGAAAATAAAAAGTCAAGAAATAACTAATAAAATTATGAACCGATTTCTTGAAAAATTGGTAATTAAGATTAAAAATAAGAAAGAAGAAAATAAAATCACATATTAAAAATGAAAAGGGTGAATATACAACGACAATGAAGTTAAAGCAATTAATAAAAGTTATTTTGATCTACTGGATGCCATTAAAATTGATGACCTAAATAAAATTGATAAATATTTACCTCATTATAAATTGCCCAGATGAACTAAAGAGTTACCATATCTTAGAAAAAGAAATATAACAATCACAAGTGAGCTTACAAAAAAAAAAAAAAGATGAATTTTAAAGAGAATTCTCCCAAACATTTACAGAACAATTGATTTTTTCAACAATCAACTTTGGGAAAACCCTATGTTTAAAAAGTAAGAAGGATAAAATTAACCAGATAGTTTGAAAGAACAATTACAGATAAAAGCTTTGAGGTTGAATTGGATATAATAGAATGAGTCAGAAAAATGAAATTGGATGTGGAAAGATAAATTGGATTAATTGTCTGAAATAAAAAGACATAAACAGAAATTTAAATATCTCCAATTAAATACTAAATTGGAAATCATAAAAATTAAAGGTGTGATTAACAAACCTGAAGGTAAGAAGACCATCAAACTAATACAAAACTAGGAATTGTTTTTATGTTAAAAACCATTGGTTAATGTAATTTTAAAAGAGAGAAGAAAACCAAAATAATAGCATAAAAAATGAAAAGGCTGAATTTACTAGTAATGAAGATGAAATCAAAGCAATTATATAGCAGTTATTTTGCCCAATTATATGCCTAAAATTAGCCATTTAAGTGAAATGAATGAATACTTTAAAAAAATAAATTACCCAGAAAGACAGAGAAGAAAATAGAATATATAAGTAGATAATTTTAGAAAAATAAATTTCTCAGGTTATAAAAGAACTGCCTAAGAAAAAAGCACCAGAACAAGATGGATTTAAAACTGTATTTTACCAAATATTAAATTATCTGATTCCAATGATAAATAAATAAATTTACTAGAACAATCGGTAAAGAAGGAATATTGGCAAACTCCTTTAATGAAATAAATATGGTGCTGATACCTAAACCAGGAAGAGCAAAAGCATACTAATTTTATTAATTAATATAGATGCAAAAATTCTAAATACCAACTAGCCAAGAAACTACAATAATATATTCTACAAATTATACATTGTGACCAAGCACAATTTATACCAAGTATTCAAGGATGGTATAGTATAAGAAAAGTTATTAACATAATGGATTTAATCAATAAAAAAATAGCAAGAATCCAATGGTTAAATTTATTAAATTAAGAGATGCAGGAAAAGCTTTTGACAAAATATAGCACTAATCCCTATTTTTAAAAAATGAGATCATAGATAGAAATAAATTTTTTTCCTTAGATTAATAAGTAATATATACTTAAAACCATCAGCAAACATTATCTGTAAAGGAGATAAGTTAGAAGCCTTCTCTAAGAGATCAGGAAATGAAACAAAAAACAAGGATTCCCATTATGACCAATATTATTTAATAATGTATTATTTAATTATTTAATAGTATATTAGAAATACTGGCAATAGCAATAATAGAAGAAAAAGAAATTGAAGGAATCAGAATATAATAAAACTATCTCTTCACAGATTATATATATATATATATATATATATATATATAATCCTAGAGTTTCAATTAAAATTAATAGAAACTGTCAATAATTTTAGCAAAGTAGCAGGATATAAAATGAACTCATATAAATCATCAGAATTTCTATACATTACTAACAATGTCATGCAAGGTGGGACAGGAAGAGATAAACCTATTAAAATTAAACATATGTAGAATGAAAAACCTAGGACTATATCTTCCAAAATAAATTGAGAAATTATATTGTAATTGTAAAACATATCTTATACAAATAAATTCAGATGTAAATAATTGGAGAAATATTAATTATTTATGGGTGAGTAGAGCCAAAATAATTAAAATTATGGTCCTAATGAAACTAGTATACATATTCATTGCCATCCCAATTAAATTACCAACAGAATTTTTATTGAACTATAAGAAATTCATTACAAAATCCATTTGGAAAGACAAAAGGTTAAATATCAAATTAAATAATAAAAAATGTTAATGAAGGAAAGCAGTATCAGATTTTAAACTATATATAAAGCAGTAATTATCAAAACTGATACTGGTTAAGAAACAGAAATGAAAAGCAGTGGAATGGGATAGACAAACAACAAACGTTTTTAAAAGATTATATTAATCTTATGCTTGACAAAGTTAAAGACCAAAGATGTCAGAATAAGAATTCAGTATTTTGTAAAAATTGTAGGTAAAAGTGGAAAGCAGTTTGGCAGATATTAGATATAGAACAATATCTTACACCATTTACAAAGACTAAAATGGATACATGTACTAGGTATAAAGGAATATATTATTAAAAAAGCAGAACAGGGAACATAATATCTATCAGATTTATGAACAGGAGAAGAATGTATGAATGAACAAGAGGTAGAAAGCACTGTGTGATATAAAATGGATAATTTTGAATACATTAAATTGAAAAGGTTTTGCACAAATAAATGAATATAACCAAAAGCAATAAGTTGGAGGAAGAGTTTTATAGACAATTTTTTTTTTCCTGAAAGAGCTCTCACATCTAAAATATATAGAGAACTTTGTCAATTCTATAAAAATAAGAGCCGTTCCTTAGTTGGTAAATAGCCAAAGGACCTAAATAAGCAATTTTTGGAAGAGGAAATAAAAAACATATATAAGTATGGAAAAAGTACTCTAAATATTATTGATTAGAGAAGGGTAAATGAAAACAACTCAGATATGATCTTACACCTATCAGATTGATTAAAATGATAAAAGGTCAAAATAACAAATGTTAGAAGGCTTATGGAAACATGGGGACACTGATACATTATTGGTGGTGCCAGAAACTGATTCAACCATTCTGGAGAGTAATTTGTAATTATATTCAAAGTTTTAAAACTATATACCTTTTGACCCAGAAATAACACTATTGGATTTGTTTCCTAAAATGATCAAGATAAAAGACAAAGAAACTGTATGCTCTAAAAAATGTAAAGCAGCTCTTTTTTGGGGGGTAAAAAACTGGAAAGTAATAGGGATGTCCATCAGTTGGGGAATGACTGAACAAGTTATGATACATGCTTGTAATGGAATACTATTGTGTCATGAGAAAGGGAAAACAAGATGGTCACAAAAAATGTAGTAAGAGTTATTTGAAGTAATGCAAAGTTAAGTGAGAAGAACCAAGAGAATGTTTTTTACATTCCAATCTCCAACAGCCCTACCCCATTAACTGTGCTGAGAATCACGAGAAGAATCCTGGTGACTCAGATCCCAGGGCAAAGGCTGCAACTGAGACAGAATACCTTAATACCAGGATGGGAAGCACAGTTCCATTCAGCCTCCACACCTTCACCTACACCTTCAGCTTCTGCTGCCAGCCTGGGAAGATATGGCCACAGGGCTCATTAATACTACATCAGCCTAATCTAGCCAATCAATAGAGGAGAGAAAAAGGCCCTTCAGGAGGGAATAGCCCAAACCCACAGATCCCAGCAAATGAACAGAGGAGAAAGATTACAGCCAATGACAGGGAAAAGAAGGAAAAAATATGAGTAAACAACAGAAAAAAAAAAAGAAATTACAATTGACAGCTTCTATCCAGGCAAGGAACAAAGAGAAAGTGGAACAGAGGAAGATCAAGGAACATCAAGCAAAAACACAGAAACTCCAGCAAATTGAACTCAAGATTTGGAAGAACTCAAAACACAATTCAAAAAATAACTTAGAGAGACTGAAGAAAATTGGGAAAAGAACTTAAAAAAGCAAAATAAGTCATTTGTAAACAGAGGCATACAAACAAGGATTGACCAGCTTTGAGAATAATGCAAAGAAAATGAATGATCCCAAAAGAAAAATAGACCAGAATGGAAAAGATGACCAAAAAGCCAGGGACAAAATTCAGTCTTTAAAAATTAGAATCCAACAACTAGAAGCAAATGACTTCACAAGGCATAAAGAGTCTATAAAACAAAATCAAAAGTAAAAAAAAAAATGAGGAAAATATGGAACATCTCATTGATAAAAATACAGACCTGGAAAATAGATTCAGAAGAGACAATTTAAGAATTATAGACTACCAGAAAATCATGACAAAAGTAAAAGCCTGGATATCATTCTACAGGAAATTATCCAAGAAAACTGCCCCAACATTCTTGAACAAGATGGAAAAGTGGAAATTGAAAAGATCCACAGATCACCTCTTACATTTAATCACCAATTGACAATACCCAGGAATGTTATATCCAAATTCAAGAGCTACCAGATCAAGGAAAAGATACTATAAGCTGCTAAGAAGAAACCATTCAGATATCAGGGAACCACATTTAAGATAACACAGGACCTGCCTGCATCCACATTAAGGACCAGAATGCTTGAAATATGATATCCTGGAAAGCAAAGGAACTAGGTCTACAACAAAGAATCAACTATCTAGCAAAACTGACTATATTCTTTCAGGAATGTATGATCATTTAATAAAATAGAATACTTCCAAGCATTCATAAAGGAAAGGCCTGACTTAAACAGAAAATGTAATGCCCAAACATAGAACTCTAGAAAATAACCAAAAGGTAATTAAGAAAGGTTAAAAAACAAACAAAAAAAACTTTTTTGAAGAGACACGATAAGTTTTATATATATATAAACTAGCGGTAAAAAAAGAGGATAATGTGAAGATAAATGGGAAAATAAATGAAATGGGTTAATTTTATATGTCATGAAGAAGCACATGGTGAAGGGGGGAGAAAACCAATACAGTGGAAGGGTGAAAGTGGTTGGAGACAGTCTCCAAGAACATTTTAATCATTATAGAGGAAAGCATCAGAAAGGTTCAAATGGAAGGAAAACCTCCAATTCCAAATTCAATCATCATCATCATCAACAGCATTGTCATCACCAATAGCATCAACATCATCATCATTTTCAATATCAACATCATCATCATCAACATCACCAAAAACATCATTGTCATTAATAGCATCAACAACATCATTGTCGACATCAGCATCAGCATCATCAACAACAACATCAACATCAACAACATTATCATCAATGAAAGGAAATTTCTTTATCTTAACTCATTCAAGTGCTTAGAGAGCTCCACCAATTAAACTCAGTCAGAAACTTGTGAATTCTTCTGATAAGAGTTTAGATCCTCAAAGGATGAGAGGTGGATCCCACACACACAACTGACTCCCCCCCAGGCAGTCAGGCAGTGCCAGGCAAATTGAAAAGCTGTGATTTGTTCCTGTGAAGTGATATCAAGAAAACTGTTTTCAAAAGGTCAGCCTGAGGATTTTCAGTGTCTCTGCACTGGTGAGCTCAGCTGATGGGAGATTCTTGAAGGTCGTCACCTTTTCTTGGAATCCTTCTGGAAAATCTTCCTGGGTGAGTGACTAGAACTTCAGGAAGAGTCTGCATTGGTGAAAACCTGGCTGAAGACACCACCAGGACTTCTACTGAGAACTACCAGGAAATTGACATGGAGATCAGGACTTGGGAAGGCCCTGCTGGGAACTGAACCAGTCTTTACCAGAGCAACACTTAAGGCTGGTAAGCTAGACCAGGATTTGTCTCCTTCCTAAATTTCCTACTTTCACTATCTCTACCTTGTGGTAAATAAAAGCTGCTAACAGTCATTTTGACTTAAGGGCTGATATTTTATAATGGGCAATCATTTTTATAACTTTCACATTGAATAAACTCTAAATTTAATGGTTACATCATCAAAAACAACATCAACAAAATCATTATCAACAACAAAATCATCACCATCATCATCATCAATAAAACCATCAATGTATTCAACATCACCACCACCACCACCAGCAGTAGCAGCAACAGCAGCAATATCAACATCTATGTATCTATCTCTTCCTGGCTCAGAAAAGATTTTTGCTGAGAGGCCTAACTTAATATCATACTATGCAGAGAGAGGACTTAATGAGAGCCAAAAGACTTAAGCTTTAGGCTTGAGTACTACTATATGTCCTTTGGGGGTAAAAAGAAAGCTTTCTTTTTCCTGGACTCAGTTTCCTCATTTATGTATGAGTGAAGCTTACCTGGACTCTGCATTGATTTAATCAATTAAATCAAAGAATGAATGAGGTGTAAACAAGAAAAAAATATTTCTACATGTAACTGAAATAATAAATATATTTAAAAGAAAAAGAGGCTGTCATACACAGTAATAATAATATGTTTTGATCAAAACTGAATAACTTAACTGTTGTTGAAAAGTTAAAGATCTAAGGGATTCATGAAAAAAAATGCATATCCACCACCACAGGAGCAGACATAAGCTGAAGGAAGACTGAAACACCATTCTTCACTTTATTTCCTCCCTTAATTTTTCTCTAATGTTAGTTATATGTATTTTTTTCACAACATGGCAAACAGGAAAATATATATTATGTAATAATATATGTATAATCTTTGTCTTTTTACCTCTATTATTTAATATTGTACTAGAACCACTAGGAGTAGTAATTAGAGAAGAAAAGGAAATTGAAGGTATTAAAATAGGCAATGAGGAGCCCAAGCTATCACTCTTTGCAGATGTTATGATGGTCTTCTTAAAGTAACTCGGAGAATCAACCAAAAAGCTAGTTCAAATGATCAACAACTTTAGCAAAGTTGCAGGATACAAAATAAACCCATATAAGTCATAAGCATTTTTTTTTAATTTCTAACACATCTCAGTATCAAGAATTAGAAAGAGAAATTTCATTTAAAATCACCCTAGACAATATAAAATACTTAGGAATCTACCTGCCAAGACAAACACAGGAACTATATGAACACAACTACAAAACACTCTCCACACAATTAAAACTAGATCTAAACAATTGGAAAAACATTGATTGCTCATGGGTAGGACTAGCTAACATAATAAAAATGACAATCCTACCCAAATTAATTTACTTATTTAGTGCCATACCCATTGAACTACCAAAAAACTTTTTTACTGAATTAGAAAAAAAATAACAAAGTTCATTTGGAAGAGTAAAAGATCAAGGATATGCAGGGAAATCATGAAAAAAAATGCAAAGGAAGGAGGACTTGCATTCCCAGATCTCAAACTATACTATAAATCAGTGGTCATCAAAACAATTTGGTAATGGCTAAGAGACAGAAAAGAGAATCAGTGGAATAGACTTGCGGTAAGTGACCTCAGCAAGACAGTCTATGATCAGTCCAAAGATCCCAGCTTTTGGGACCAAAACCCACTATTTGATTAAAAACTGCTGGGAAAATTGGAAGATAGTATGGCAGAGATTAGGTTTGGATCAACATCTCACAACCACACCAACTCAGAATGGATGAATGACTTGAATAAAAAGAAGGAAACTATAAGCAAATTTGGTGAACACAGAATAGCATATATGTCAGATCTTTGGGAAAGGAAAGACTTTAAAATCAAGCAAGAACTAGAAAAAAGTCACAAAATGTAAAATCAATAATTTTGATAACATCAAATTAAAAGGTTTTTGTACAAATAAAACAAATGCAACCAAAATTAGAAGGTATGCAAAAAAATTGGGAAACAATCTTCATAACAAAAGCCTCTGACAAAGGTCTAATTACTCAAATTTATAAAGAGCTAAAGCAATTGTACAAAATATCAAGCTATTCTCCAATTGATAAATGGGTAAGGGACATGAATAGGCAATTTTCAGTTAAATAAATCAAAACTATTAAAAAGCACATGAAAAGTGTTCTAAGTCTCTTATAATCAGAGAGATGCAAATCAAAACAACTCTTAGGTATCACCTCACACCTAGCAGATTGGCTAATATGACAGCAATGGAAAGTAATGAATGCTGGAGGGGATGTGGCAAAGTAGGGACATTAATGCATTGTTGGTGGAGTTGTGAACTAATCCTACCATTCTAGAGGGTAATTTTGAACTATGCCCAAAAGGGCGCTAATAGACTGTCTGCCCTTTGATCAAGCCATAGCACTGCTGGGTTTGTACCCCAAAGAGATAATAAGGAAAAAAACATGTACAAAAATATTTATAGGTGTGCTCATTGTGGTGTCAAAAATTTGGAAAATGGGGGGATGCCCTTCAATTGGGGAATGGCTGAACATTTTGTGGTATATGTTGGTGATGGAATGCCATTGTGCTCAAAGGAATAATAAACTGGAGGAATCCCATGGGAACTGGAATGACCTCCAGGAATTGATGTAGAGCAAAAGGAGCAGAACCAGGAGAACATTGTACACATAGACTGATACACTGTGGTACAATGAAATGTAATGGACTTATACATTAGTGGCAATGCCTTGATCCTGAACAATTTGGAGGAATCTATTAGAAAAAAAAAACATCCACATTCAGAGGAAAAACTGTGGGAGTAAAAACACAGAAGAAAAACAACTGCTTGAATACATGGGTCTAGGGGATATGGCTGGGGATGTAGACCCTAAATGAGCATCCTAATGCAAACACCAACAACATAGAAATAGGTTCTGATCAAACATACATGTAATACCCAATGAAATTGTGCATTGGCTACAGTAAGGGTGGGTGCGTGGGAGGGAGAGAAGTAATGTGATTCTCGTAACCAAGGGATAATGTTCTAAATTGACTAAATAAATTAATTCCAAAAATAAATAAATCATGTAAACCTTCTGAGAAAAAATAATAATCTTTGTCTTCTTGGGGAAGAGAGAGCAGAGTAGGATGAGGGATAAAATATTTTTTAAGTTTCTTATTGTTGTTTTTTGTTGAATAGTTGTGTTTTAAAAAGAAGTAGGATTAATGATAATCATATCAAAAATTAAGAAAGAACCTTGATGAATCTTTTCAAAATAAAAAATTAACAAAATAAAGTGCATAATGGGATCCAGACAAGCAAAACATTATTTAGACTACTATGTTAAATTTTAATTATATACTTTACAAGCTATATGTAATGTAGATTCAAAATTTTGTGTGACTCTTTTTCTATTCTTTAAATGTGGAAATTTTCATAGTTGTTAATATATATCAATTTCATAATAATAAAAGAGAAAATTTAAATGCTAGTTCTTACAAATATTATACTAATGTGTTTGAATATGAGTAAAGATATGCTTCCAATCTTCTATGACACAAATATGGTTTTGATAACTAAATCAGGAAGAGCAAAAATCAAGAAAGGAACTAATTTTCTTCTATGTTTCTGAAACTACAAGGGGTAGTTTAGCTCACTAATCAAACAAATGCTCTTTATCTAATCTCTATTGAGTTTTCATTCCCCTTATTCTTTCTTAAGATTCTAAGTTTTAATCCTTATAACTGATAATTAAAACTTTCTCTTTTTTAAGATGTCTATTTTTCCTTCCTCCCTTCTAACATAGAACTGTACCTTCTGCTTCAATTAAAAAAAATAGACACTATCATGGGCACCTTCTCTTCTAATCCACACTTTCTATTCATCATCCTCCATTTCTATTGTGCTGTTACAATCTTTGATGAATAATAACACTAAGATTCTTCCACTTGCTACCTGATTTCATCTACAATTACTTTCTCTAGGATTTTGACCTTCTTCTAAGGCCAACTTCAGTTTCTCCTTATCTATTGATTCCTTTCCTATTACTTACAAAAAAGACCAAATTTCACCCTTCTTTAAAAAGAAACATGAAACTTGGTCCCATCATTTATCCCTTGTCTTTTCCTTTCACTGCCAAACTCCTACAGGAAAAGGCACCTACAGTTATAGTTGTTTATCAGTTCTTTATCTCCTATTCATTTCTCTACTTTTTGAAGTTTGATGCCAGCAACACTTTTTCTAAGGAGTCTCATCCATCTTTTTCTGTGATCATACTTAGATATTGTTTGTGACCACAGTCCTTTTCTTAAATACTCTCTTCTGCAAAAACTCTCCTTTGCCTCGCTTTCATAAAAGTACACTCTCCTTAATCTTCTCTTATGTGACAGCTTTTCAACTTATTTTGCTACATCATCCATCCTATGTCTCAAGCTAAATGTATTCTCTTTCCTCTGCTCTCTTTTGTCCTTCTACACCTATTTTCTTGGTAATTTCATTAAACCCTTTAGATTCAATCAAAAATAATTTACTAAGTATTCCTGTACCAGGATATTATACTTGGTTTACTCTTCAGTGCCAATGACTCTCAAATCTACATATTCAATCATCATATTCCATTATGAGTTCTAAAATATTGCTACTGAATATGGAGAAGAGAATCAGAGCTTCTCCACATCACCACGAGAATCTTCTCTGACAAAGATTAAAATATCACCACAAAATGAACACAGGAGTGAAAGGATCAACAAGAAGACAAAGTGAAACAACTTTAAAGAAAAGAAAGTCCCAAAAGGTAGGCAGAGATCATTTGGGGAACTGAGGTGAGAGGAAAGCAGAGATAGCAAAAGCCTAGAGCAAAGAGGAAAGAGCAATCTACCCTAGAGGATGGCTAAAAAGGGCTAGAATTTGATCAGCCTCTGACCTTATCAAGGTCAGAGTGAAATAAAAAACATATACCTAAGGCTGAGGCAAGTCCTTAAAGCATCAGTATCTCAAGGGTTAATTGAATTATCAGGGAAAATGGGCTCCCTGAGTTCTCAGCTCTCATACACAGAAAATAAGCTGAGAATAACATTAAGCAAGGACTATAGTTTAAGAGGATACCCCCAACTTCCCAGAAAACAGAGCCTATGTATAATTAGATAGGACAAATGAGCAAACAAAAAAGTGCCTAACTCTAAGGAATTTTTATGGAAACAAAGATACAGACATAGAAGGGTACAGTGAAGGCAAAAAAACCATATAAAGTCCAAAAGAAAAATATTGATTGGACACAGGTTGTGGAAGAACTCAAATAGGATTTCAAAAACCAATTAAAAGAGGCAGGGGAAAAATAGGAAAGAGACACGAAAGTGATGCAAGGAGAAAGGAAAGTAATGCAAAAAAATGGTCCAATTGAGAAAGGAGAATCAAAAACTGACAGAGGAAAATCAGGTCTTAAAAATCAGAATTGACCATCTGGAAACTAGTAATTTTATGAGAAAGCTAGAAACAATAAAGCAGAATCAAAGGAATAAAAATAGAGGAAAACAGGTAATAATTTATTGAAAATAACTACCCTAGAAAATAGATCTAGGAGAGACAATTTGAGAATTATTGGACTACCTGAAAGCCATGATTGAGAAAAAACTTTGAATATCATATTATAAGAAATTATCAAAGATAATTGCCCAGAGATCCTAGAACAAGAAAATAAAATTTAAATTGAAAAAACTCACAAATCATCTCCAGAATGAAATCCTCAAATGACAACCTTGAAGAATATAATAGCTAAATTTAAGAGACACCAAGCTAAGGAGAAAATTCTTCAAGCTAGAATGAAACCCTTCAAATATCATGGAGCCACGGTCAGGATCACACAGAACCTAAAAGCTTCTACGTTAAAGGATTGAAAGGCATGGAATATGATATTCAGGAAGGGAAAAGATTTGATTTTAGAACCCAGAGTCATATCCAGCAAAACTGAGTATATTTTTTGGGGGTGGGGGGGATGAACATTCAGTAAGATAGATTTCCAACCATTTCTAAGAAATAGGCCAGACTTAAACAAAAAAAATTTAAGTCCAAACACAAGACTCAAGAGAAGCCAAAAAAAGAAAATAAGAAAGAGAAAATTTAATGAACTCATTAAGGTTAAAATGTTTATGTGTCTACATGAAAAGAGGACTAATGTAATTCTCAAAAATTACTCTTAGTAGTAAAGAAGTTAGAAGTAATTTACTCAGAAAGAGGGTGCAGAAGTAAGCTGATAATGATAGTATATATGATGATATATTATGTAAATATGATAATACAGAATGATATGTATGCTTATGAATGATATGTAAAAAAATCAAGCAAGTGCTGAAATAGAAGTTTGCACCAAGAGAAAAGGGAAGGGAAAGATAGAATGGGGTAAATTGTATAACATAAAGATACGTGAAAAATAATTATAGAGAGAGAAGGATAAGAGTGGTGACAGGCGATGCTTAAACTTTACTCTCATCTTAACTGATTCAGAGAGGGAAAAACAAGTATACTCACTGGGGTATAGAATTCTATCTTACCTACAGAGAGGTAGAAGGGGAATAAAACAAGGGAAGAGGGAGGAAATTGGAGGTAGGGGAAAGTAGGGGAATAAAACAAGGGAAGAGGGAGGAAATTGGAGGTAGGGGAAAGTAGGGAGGGTGACAAAAAGTAAAATACTGTTAGCCATGGTCTGATATATGTACTTCCCCTTTCAGCTATTACATAAATATCTGAAACTGAAGATGTCTCTAACAGGACTCATTATTTTCCTATTAATATGCCTCTCCTTTAAATGTTCTTATTTGCCTCTTAAAGATAATATCATCATGGGACAACTCGGTGGCTCAGTGTATTGAGAGCCAGGCCTAGAAATGGGAACTCCTATATTCAAATCTTGCCTCTGACACTTCCTAGCTATGTGATCCTGGGCAAGTCACTTAACCCCCATTGCCTAACCCTTACCACTCTTCTGCCTTCAAGACAGAAGGTAAGGGTTTGTTTTTTAAAAGATAGTATCATCATTCTAGTCAACCAAGTTCAAAGTCACAGAATCAAGCTTGACCATTTATTTTCCAACACTTTCTTGCAAGCTATCATTTGTTGATCAGTTGCTCTGTTAAGCTGTCTCATAAAATCTTTCTCCACGATAGTCTTTGAGGGACCCATGATGATGCATGCTAACCTACTTTCCAATAGAAAGGTGACAGACATAAAAGTGCTAAAAGCATCATAAATTTTTGAATTTGGGGGGAAATTCAATTAAATGATCAGTCAACAAACATTTATTAAATTCTTACTATACATTAAGTACTATACCAGGTACTGGAGATTAAGAAACAAAAGTGAATAAGACCTTTCCCACAAGGATTTTCTATCTTTTGAGTGAAATAACAATATAAATATAAATAAATACCTAATATATGAATAATGATCACAAAGCTGTCTGAGATAAGAAAAATAGTAGAGATTGAGGGAGAAGACAGGAAGGATTTCTCTCATGTAGGAAATAGCACTCAAGTTAAGCCATTATGGTGATAGCACCTCAAACAGAAATAAAGAGATAGCGTAGCACACATGATTAAGGTAAGGAAAAGCCAATGGAAAAGAATGACTCTGGGTGTTAGGATGGTGAATTCCATAAATAACAAGTGGGTCAAATTGGTTGGACACTGAGGAAATTAATGGTAATAGTTTAAAATAAGTGTAGCAAGCAAATTTGGAGCCAGACGGAACAAGGATTTGATCAGAATTCTTTTTTTAAATTTAAAAATAAATTTATCAAAAATATTAAAATATTAAATATTTTAATGTAAAAATATTAAAAGGTTCATTTTATATATATTGCTTCCAACTAGAAGAGTAAATGTTAAAACACTGTATATCATGCTATGTATAATGAGCCTTTTCACTACCAAATAACTGGCTGAAGTAGGTACTGTGCCCTCCACTCTTTTGCTTCCACATCATCTCTCTCACTTGACATGATTGACATCCATAGCTTCAATGATCAGTTCTGCAGATGATTCCAAGACCTATAGATCCTATTCTGATATCTTTCCTGAGATATTGACATACAATACTAATTGTCTCTTGGAAATCTTGAACTGTATTATTCTACAGGCATCTCAAATTCAACATGTCCAAAAAAGTCATCATTTTCTCCTCAAATTCTTACCTTTTTTCATATTATTATGTTTGTTTTGTAATAGTTATTTTCTTCTTAAACTTTGAGTTACAGATTCTCTCCTATCTACCCCACACTGAAGGTAAATAATATATCAATTGTTATCAATTATACATGTGAAATCATGCAAACCATTTCTATATTGGCCATATTGCAAAAAAAGTGAGAAAATTATATTTATTTTGCACTGAGTTCATTAGTTTCCTATCTGGAGGCAGGTGGGTAGCATTTTTTTCTTCATAAATCCTATAGAATTGTTTTAAATCATTATTGATCAGAACAGACAAATTTTTCATAGTTGACTGTCATTACAAAATTGATGTTACTGTACTCAATGATTTTCTCACTTCACTTTGCATCAGTTAATATAAGGCTTGCCATGTTTCATTCCAAAACCTTGTTCCTGAAAACTCAATACTATTCCATCACAATAATATACCATATCTTGTTCAGACATTCCTCCACTGATGGATATCCACTAAATTTCCACTTCTTTGCCACCTCAAAAAAAGGTGCTAGAAAGTTTTTGTTCATATAAGTCTTTTTCCTCTTTCCTTAATCTCTCTGGGGAACCAACCCAGCAATTGTATTGATAGATCAAAGGGTATGCAGAGTTTTATAGCTCTTTATGCAGCATTGTTCCCCAGAATGGTTGGACTGGGTTAATACTCCACTGACAATGTGTTAATGTACATATTTTCCCTAATCCAAGCATGTGTCATTTCTGATAAGTGTGAGGTTGTAACTCACTATTGTTTTAATTCACATTTCTCTAATCAATGCTGATTTAGAGCATTTCTTTGTAGAACTATAAAGCGCTTTGATTTCTTCTTTGGAAAACTTCCTGCTCAAATCACTTGAGCATTTATCAATTGGGGAATGGTGTTTATTTTTCATAAATTGACCTAGTTCCCTGTATTTGAGAAATGAGGAAAGAAAGGCTTGTAAAAATAATTCTGAATAGCCAAGCAAAAAAATGTGTTGACCACATGCAAAAATGTATATTTCATTCTATATCTTGAGTCCATCAAGAGATGATCTGCTGGAATAATTGTTAGTCATTGTATTTGATCAGAGTTCTTTAAAAAAAGGGGGATGACTTAAGAAATTATTTTCCATACCTGCTTACAAGTGTAAGAAGAACTCAAATTATCTGAGCCATTAGACAATATCATTATGGCTTTAAAAATATAAAGGAACTCAATAAAAACTTTGAATCTAGTCTAATGCTTTCCAAATGAAGAAACCGAGTTATAGGGGGTCAAAGTATATTGCCCAAGTAGCAAAGTCCACATTCCAAGTCTGGTGTTCTTTTCATTATACAAATGTTATATTAAATTATTTGTGAGAAATACTCAGAAAGCTGTAGGAATTAATAATCATAATAGATAGGAAACAGTATGAGGCCAGTTTAAGTCCTCGGGGCTTGGGAAGTTAAAGATTTATTGCTGCTGTTTGAAAAAAAGCTATTAAGTTTGAAATAGGGAATCTATTTAAGGCATGAATAATAACAGAGAAAAATCAAAATACTGCATATAAAAAGAAATATTCAAATAATAACATTAACCTGGAGAGTTTTTACACCCAGCATTTATCCCTCTAAGGAATGACATTCATGCATTCTATTTTTGGAATCAATTCCAAAGGATGTACAGGAAAGCCCAAGGCACATTGAAAAATATTAAAAAGGCAAGGATCTACTCCAGAACTGAGGAGATGAAATTCTCTTATTTAAATAACCAGGAAGCAAACCAACCAAAAATATATGTAAAAACTATTATTTATATACTATTTATTTACCTATTTGCATATATGTGCAAATGTTAGACCCATTTGCCCAAGCCCATTGAGAGGAAGGATGATTTCACTTTTTGTTTTTGAATCTCCATCTTCTAGCCAAGGTCTGGTATATAATATGCCCAAAGCAAATTCATGTTGATTGTCTAATTTTAAGGCTAGAAGGAATCACTTGAGACATGAAACAGAGGAAAGTGTTCTGGATTAATTTTGAAAATTGGCTCTACCACTAATCACCTATGTGATGCTGGTAAAGTAATTTTCCTTCTCTAAGTCTTGGTTTCTTCATTTGGAAAATGGAGGTGTAAATTATAATGTCTCTAAGAACTCTTTATGCTCTATAGCTATGTTCTATGATTCTAGTCTAAACTTCTCGCTAAAGAGAGAAAGATTTAGCCAAGGTAACACAATGAACAGCAGAAAATCAGGGATCAGAATGCAAGTTAGTCAAAACCAAGAGGTTTTTTTTTAACTAAATCACTCAAAATAAGTCTCCTCTTATTATAGTTTTTTCTCAATGCAAAGCAAACATAAACTAACCAGAAAGTGCATTCAGAGGCAGAGAAGCCAATTAATTAGCAATCATTTATATTAAGTTTTTATTTTGTTCCAGAAAGTCAGTATGATATCTTTGTAGAAGGATGAGGCATACAATCCTACTGTGGAGTTCACTGTTCTTGCTATTATCTAATGGTCTAAAGTGGTATTGATTGTTGAGCCATAACTAGCATAGAGTAAAGAGATTTGTCCATGGTGCTGACATTCCAGGGCACAAGATTCTTTCCCATTGCCAGATGAATACAAATAACCTGGGATGTCAAACCCAGGATACTATCATTATGCAGCCCTTTCCCTAATTCACTTGAGGGAGGGATAGACCAAGCCATTTCCTGGTGAAATTACATCTGTAACCAGACTGACCTCTCCAGCTCTATCTTACCATCCTCACACTATCACATGCCTATATGGAAACATTCAATCACTTTTCCCCAGTCATAAAAAAAAAAGCTAATCGCAGCACTAGGTTATGGATTTGACAGGGAAGGGGGAACAACTCTTCCAAAAGGCATGTGGGTTTTGTTATTTTTGGGGGTTTTTGTTCCTTTTACTCTATGTGGACATTAGTGTAGACCATTTCATAAAGACTAGAAAGGTATAGTAAAAAATATTTGTTCTTAGTAGAAGAAATAATAAGGCTTTCTGATAGCAAAGCAGGTAGTCTGAAATATTAAAAGTTGCTTCTCAGTGTATCCATGGCAGTGTTGGTGAATAACATGAGATATGATTTATTTGTGAACTATGTGTCTGATGAGAATGACAATTTAACATCTGCCTGCTTCTATAAGTTAAATAAATTCACCCTCTCAGTATACTAACCATGGGTGGCCTCACTAGCTATAATTAAATTTTATTAGGAAGATGTTTATTCTGTCTTATGAACTACTTGGATTCTCAGAGAATTTACTGGTACTTTTGGTAATATACTAATTTGGGTATTTTCATCACTATTCTAAACATAGTATGTTCCATAGTCTGAGATGTACCAATTATTACTATAGACTTTTCCCTTAAATGATTAAAGAAGGAATATGAAATAAAGACTGCAAGCCAAAAGTTTTACCTTTTACTGCTGAAATTGTTACTTCAATCAGAATTCTCCAATGGACACTGGCACATTTCTGCCCATAATGCCTTGCATATGAGTAAACCTAGGTCCAATCAACTTCTTAAATCTCAGCAAACTATACAATAGATATCAGAATGTAAAGAAATTCCATTCTTCTGCTTTGTTACTGAGAAAGTAACCTTTATATGATTCATTTTCTGAAATCAAAAAAAGGAATTGTCAGTCACAGCAAGGAAACCACTCAACTTTCATATTGAAAGGCATTGAATGTTTCATTCTCTTACATCTACCCTTGGAAAATATCAGTAAATAGGGATTTGTGCATTAGTGAAAAAAACAAAGTCAAAAAAATGTAGTTCTAAACAAGGCAGAAATTCTACTAGATTATCAGCATTATATAATAGAGGTTTTTTTTTTTTTTTGACATGGAGCAAATGTGGATGTCAAGTAAAAAAATCTTCCTTCATTCTTAGAACCACTTGCATACCCTTCTCTAGTATTCATAAAATCAGCTAGGCTGAATTACTTGAGCTCAATAGTAGGAGACAAGAATACTGCAAAAAGGACTTCATGCCTATATCCAATCATTTCATCATATGAAAGTAGATTCTTTAAGATGTTTAAATCCAGCATTTGCAGTTATTCATGAAAGAAAAGAAACACTCTACTAAATATATTCCCCCAAGAAAGAAATTCCTGTATTGGATACAGTACTGGTACAACATATATAAATGATTCATTCTCTAGTAGCAGAATATTTATTTCAAAGCAGCTTTAAGGGAAAAAAAACACTGTATAATATAATCTTGAATTTCTTTAGCTTCCTTTTTCATAATCTGTCTGATTTCCTCATTGGTTGCTTAAGGAATATGAGTTAGTGCTACTCAGGGTAGACAATTAAATTACATTGAAATTAAAGTCTTATTTACTAAGATCTGGTAAACAATTTCAAATATCAAAAGTTATTTTTGAAATGATAGAGAAGTAGAAAATCACAAAGGCTGCAAAATTCCATTTCTTTTTTAAATTTATTTCAAGAAAAATATAAATCCATAATTATTCTAAATAAGGTAACTGTAGTTAATGAATAATGTAAACTTTTAAAAAAGAAATAACATTGCATATAAATTTCTGTGGGATAGAGGAACAGAAAAATCGTGTTTAGCACATATATCACATTTATATTTTAAACAATGAAACAATGAAATATTTAAAGTGCTCTGGTAAGACATTTTGGTAAGTGAAGCATTAGAATGTCTAAATTAAAGGTGGTTATATCAAATAAGATTTCTAACCATGCAAAAGGCTAACCAGTTTTCCTCTTTATGGATGAAATTAAAAGACATAATAAATTTGGATGGATTCAATGCTTGAATAACCCACTTAAGATTTATACTAACAATGGCCCCTAATCCTTGAAGTCCAGGTATGCTAACTTTTATTTCTCCTCTGGGATTCTCTAGTACCCTTAGAAGCTTCCAAGGATGTCTAGTCACTCTGCTATTGGCTCCAGCCCCCCCTCATCCCCCAATGAGATTCATCCAGTTACAGGTTTCTCTACACTGTACTTCCATTTATCCACTTAGCTGTCCATTTCTTGGAGCCTTCTTGGAGAGAAGGGAAAATAAACACTTTCCTCCTTACCAGTTCAGTTCATGTTACCAGTGTTGTGAATCAACTTAGATTTTTACCTTATTGTAGTTGAGGCAAAGCCTCCTCTCTCCTTTGTTTGTCTTTGCTTCAAAGTTGTGGATTTGTTTGTCTTTGCTTCAGACAAAGATGTGGATTAACCTTTACCCATCCTGGGACCAAGGATGGAACAGTAAACATGAAGGAATCAGGATAACATTTATGAAAAGCAAATTGTGAAAAGGTGGGCGCCTATCCCCTTGTTTGCCCCTCTTCCCCTTGTTTGGATTTGTATTAAATGAAGAATGTGGGTTAACCTTTGAATACCTGCCTATCCCTGGACCAAGATTAGGGTTCCTGGAATGTGAAGTCATAAACTCCTGTGGGCTTTGCCTAGTGGTTTCTTTTTGCCTATATAAGTTCTGTGGGAGACAAATAAAATTGGCACTATTTCTCTCTTTCATATAGTGTCCATTCTTTCTTTTTTCGTTACCTGTTATTCTTCATTTTTCGTTACCCCAAATAGGATCTCACAGGACTGGCCGATCCTGTGGAGGAGTCTTACAATTGGACGCCCGAACTGGGACTTGCATTCGTAACCCCGATTCCTTTGCTGGTCTTAGGATGATGAAGAATAACGACTCCCTCTACGAGACTATAGTTCGGGTAAGCAGGGAGATCAAACAGAGTTAAAGAGAGTGCCACCTTTGTGGGCCTCCTTTGTTCCCCCACTTTCTTTATCTTTCTGTCTTTCACTTTCTAGTTTATCTTTCAGTAAGTTATGGGCAATTCAATCCCAGTCCTCTTAAAAGATACAGACTGGCAGGCACAGCATATCATACATGCCGCCTTAATGCCCCATGGAGTCAAAGTAAAGACAAAGGTGCTAAAAAAATTTGTGTTTTATATAAGAAAATTAGCACCATGGTTTCCTGAAGGGGAGATCATATCTAGTTTAGAATGGGATGGTGTCGGATCAAAATTTGGTTCTGATGGAGAGATACCACCTCCCGATTTTACAGTTATCTATAATGTTATAAAGCTATGTATTGAGGATCCAGAAGCTAATAAGAAAATGCAGGCTATTTTAAAAATGGAGGTTGAGGAAGAAGATGAGGAAGGAGAAGAGAATGTGGAGAAAGGACACCAGAGACAAAATATCCCTTGTCCACCCTATGTCCCAGGGGCTCTATTGTACCCTTCCCTAAGCCAAGAATTTGTTCCCCCGGGGTCTGAGACTGGGGCAGTGGGTAAAGACAAGCCACCAGTGACATCTAGCGGTGAGATGAGAGGACATGTAGGGAGGATAGGTTGTGTCTCTGGAGAAGAGATTTCAATCTGGTGTTCTGCCTACAGTAAAACGTTCATTATCCCTCTTTGATAATGTTCCAGTCTTTCTTTCTTATGACTTCTTGGACAGCTCTAAGCTATCCCCCGACAGTTTTAAACTGTCCCCTATTAGGGACCCCCTTCCCCCCAGTTCTTTTCTTTTCTTGGAACCCTCCCTTCTGTTCTCTTTGGAGAACCCCCAACGCTGTGTGCTGGTCATGCAAAGTTTTGATGCTATAGAAATCCCCTCGGTGGTTAGTATACGAGATACTCTAAGGGTGAGAGGGAAATTATATTTTTTCTTTAGAATGGATCCTAAAACATTGATTTTTTTTTCTTCAAAGCATGCTTGTCACAATGTTGTATGTTTCTGTTTTTTGTTGTCTTTGTCAAAGTCTCTTCTCTATGTATTCTTAAATTGGACACTCACAAAAAGAAAGAATATAAAATGGGATAGTTGCAAGATTGAACTTGTCTGTCAAAAATCCTCAGCAGAGGACAAAAGCAAATACCTGTTTAATGATTTTTTCCTCTTTCTTCCTTTGGATGGGCCCCCAAAGGAGCGAAAAAGAGAAAAATTCAGAGCAGAAAAAGGGAGATTTTTACTCCACAATTAGAGGCTATTTTTTACTTTAGATTAATTTTATGGTTTGATGTATGCAATTTGGGAGGATTGTTAATGGTTTTAATATGATCTAAATATAATTTCATGTAACTATTTGTCAGTTAAATGTAAAATGTTAACCAGATTTTATTGAGTACAATAAAACTCATGGTTAGAAGTTTGTTTTGTTAAATCTTGCTATGTATAATGGTTTCAGTGAATTTGAGAATTGTCTAAATATGGCTGATAGCCAGACTGACACAGAGAGGGAATATTTTATTCTATAAGGACAAAAAAATTGGCTACTTTATAGATGTAAAAGTCATCCAGAAAAAGTTGTTATGTTGTTGAGAAGAACTTATTCTAGAAATTAAATTTGGGATTTTTTCAAATCAGATTTATTTTAATGCATGTGCTGTCAGGAATAGTAACAAGAAATCATATGACACACAAAAGTTTACGTGATTAATCTGTTCATGGAATTTTATAATAATAGTATTAAGAATTTGGTATTTTGCAAGAGAGAATTTCTAAATGATGTTTTTGATCAAAGTTATGTGAATTGTTTTTGAATGTGCAAAATGCATAGGAAGGAATTTGTAATCTAGAGATGAACATGTATGTATTCAGATACCAAATGCTGGAAATTAGTGATGCTGAGTGAATACAGAATATGTCTGCATTTGTATTATGAAGAGAATTAAGTTTTCCACCTAAATAGGTTAAGGGTATATGATATACAAACTGTATGTCCTTAAGACAAATTTAACCAGCCCTGAAATCAAGAGGGCTTGTCATGAAGATTGAATACAATTCCATATAGTGCCTTTCCTCTACTTACAATAATGGTTAAGAGGGGAATCCAGGAGAAATAATGAAGTAGTTCCAATAAGAGAAAATAATCAAATTAAAGTAGATAAAGCAGAGCTATCCCTTCCTAAGTTTTTTTAGGAAACAGACCCAGCCCCCTCACCCTCAGGAGGTCAAACAGTTTTTGCAGGCTGCAAAAAAGACTCTAATTAGCTGAAGGATAAGAATTTGGAAGGTCAGGAAACAAAAGGAACTTCAGGAATATCAATGAGTTCCTGCTAGAATGCCAGGTAACATATAGCTAACTAGGGATGTGATTAAGTAACTGTGAAAGTAACCAGCCCCTGAGGACAAACCTAAGGATCTCTGACCTCACATAACTATGTTTGTGATAAGGTTTGTTTGATTGTCAAATAAGAATCTGTATGTGAAAGGAAATAACTTTATATCTTATAACCTATATATATGTTTATAATTGAATTTGGGGGTGTCTGGATTCGTTTTATGAATTGCTCCATTGCAATAAGAGTAATGAATAGAGATACTAACTGATATTCTTAAATTCTAGTATGAATTAGATATAATTGTAATAATGTTGATGGAATTTAATCAGGAATATAGCAATGTTTTGGGCTAAACGAAAACTAAACTGTAGGTTTTATTCTACTTTAGACAGGTTTTGAGGAGTGCATGTAAATGCTTTGTACTTCAGTTTGGTTAAACACTGAAACATCACTAAAGGACTTAATCAAAGTTATTTGGGAGTTGTGGAGTTTAAACTAAAATCCACTGAGAGTAAATTATTATGAAAGAGGTTTGATAAATTCAATATTTTAAATTATAGTAAGCTCACTTGTTAAAGAAGGATGGGACAAGGCTGTTAAGTAATAAATCTAAATTGAGCCAAGCAGTCTTATGATAAATTGCTCAGAAGCTATTAACCCCTTCCTTGCACACAGGAAGGAGAAAGAAATTCCACACTAATACTTATGAACTGAAATAGGGATCTCAAAGAGTTAGCAACCACTGTGTGATGTAACTTAAGATGAGTATATTTGAATTGTAGAAACGGAGGTTTTAAGACACTCAAACAAACAAACTTTGCCAGCCCTGTCTGACCAAGTAGCTTGTTTGAAACTGTGGAATTTCAGTGCAAACATTCCATGTCCAGAATGATAAGATTATTCAGCCAACAATATGTAGCTTCAGCCCTTCATTCTGTAAAATTACATTTTCCTGCTCTGTACATCATCAATTATATGGATGATATTCTTATTGCGGCTGAAGATGAATCCCAAATAAGCAAGTGCTATAGTCAATTGGATATTACCTTGCAAAAATACTATTTAGTCATTGCTCAAGAAAAGAGTCAAAAAATAAGTCCTGTACTCTATCTAGGGGCTCACTTATATGCAACATCTGTTATGCCTCAAAAATACAATTAAGAAAGGACTGCTTTAATGATTATCAGAAATTGTTAGGTGATATCAATTGTGTTAGGCAATATTCATTTCTTACTACAACTGAATTACAACCTTTATTCAAAATACTAGAAGGGAGTTCTGATTTGAATTTCCCTGGAACTCTGACACCTGAGGCCTCTCTTGCTTTAGAGATAGTAGAAGATAAATTGAATCAGGCTTCACTCAACCACTATTGGCCTCAATTAGCCGTGGAAGTGACTATTTTTGCAACTTTAATGTTACCAACAGGTGCCTTAACTGAGAAGCAAAGAGTCATTGAATGGTTATATCTAAAAAGCAAAATGGGAAAGGCTTTACAGAGTTATGACTGTCTTATGGCTCAATTAATATGGAAAGGCATAGAACATGTGGTCTCAGGTTTAGGACGGTATAAATATTTACAAAGTCATGAGGAATGGTCTTTACTATTAAGTGTGCCCCATTGCTATTACCACCTACACTCCACAAGGTTTATTTTCTTTTTTGTCACAACATCCTATTGTTTTTCCTCATATTCTAAGAGATCATCCGGAATCAGGACCTAATGTTTTTGTTGATGCAAATGCTAATTACAAGGCAGAAGTATACAAGGAAAGTAGCTCACCTGCCATTTTTACATTCCTTATTCTTCTACCCAACAAAATGAATTAACAGCTGTTTTACTAGATTTTTGGTTATTTCAGGAGCCTTTCAACCTTATAATGGATTCTAAATATATTTTTCAGTTTTTGCAGGGCATAGAACAAGCTATCATCAGATCTAGTCAAAGCAATGTACAAATGTAAATTACAAACTGTCGTATGACAAAGGACACATCCAGTATATGTCATGCATGTACACAGTCATACCAATCTGCCTGGACCTATTTTTAAAGGAAATGATATCATAGATCAAGCTTTGATTGCTCAATGTTATCTAACTGATATGCAATTAACTGAGGAATCATATCATAGATTTAGAGATATGGCAAATGGATGTGACCCATGAATGTTCCTTTGGACGACTTAAATATTTCCATGTCACTGTGGATACTTATTCAGGATTTTTATAGGCTTCCTACTTGATGGGAGAAAGAACTTCTCATGTTATTAATCACTGCTTAATGACTTTTCAGATGGCTTGTACCCCCAGAACATTTAAAACAGATAATGGACCTGCTTATACTTCCAAATAATTTTTTTCTTTTTTGCCAAACTTGGGGTATTCACCTCACAGGTATTCCATACAATCCACAAGGACAAACTATGGTGGAGCACAGTAATCAGATCTTAAAAAAAACATTTCTTTTAAAATAAAAAGGGGGAGACAGCACCCCCACATCGATGACTGGCAATAGCTATATATACTATAAATAATTTGATCTTTATCTAGATCTGAAACATTTTTCTCTGCATTCTCTTATGAACAAAATTCAGGTACCACCACCCCTGTGCTCCCTGCCCCAGAACAAAAATGTGTCATGTGGAAAGATGATAATCAAACTTGGTAAGGAACACCCAGTGGTCCTGCAAGGCCGAGGTTCTGTTTGTGTCTCCACAGGTAAAGACAGAGTATGGCTCCCTCCCCGCTGAGTTCAAGAAATTTACCATAAAGAGAAGGACAAGGAGAGGATGCAGGAAGCCTCGCAAGGAGACTTGACAACATCTCCATAAGATACTGACTCTTCTGCTTCTATTCCAGACTTTAAGTGAAGCTACTGGAGTAAAGAGATGGTCTTTGGGGAACAACCACCTTGGGTAGAGTATGTCAGCATGGGACACGCTTTACCGGAAGTCATCTTATATACAAAAACTAACTGATATTCCTGGCATTTACCATTTTGAGAGACAAGCTAAGGACAACAATCAGGCCAACAATTTGTTTGTGACTTTCGATTGGACTGGACTAGTTGAGGCACCCCCAGTGTGCCTCGCACGAGACCATCCTTCATGCCTGCCCCTCAGATCTCTGCAGGCACATTATTATGGTCATCCTGACCTGTCAGACTCTTTCTGGATAGGAACTTATCGTGTAGACAAAGGGGTAAAATATGAAGATTACGGCCAACTGCAATATCTAGGTTGGCTAGGGGAATCTTGTGATAGTATTTGGGGACAAGAAAGACCTATTTGTCTATATGTGATGGGATATGAACAAAGAGAGACTGTTAATATGTTTCTGCCCTTGCTGCCATGTAGATCTAAAAGGGCATCATGTATTCATTGGAAAAATATGATTTGGGTGTATTGGCATAACGACACAAGGTGTATTGGAAATAAACTGGATTCTTATAAATTGCATGATTGTTTTATAGGAGGATACAGCTCGCCTTAGTGGGTGATGCCCCCAGAGCTAATTGGTTACATTCTGCTAATTTTTCACAGATTTTGACTGATTATGGAAAGATAACCCTGGCATTGGATAAAGTAAATATGTCTCATTTTGTTAATGTTACTTATAATGGAAAAGTCCAAAAACCAGTAACTAGAAGTGTTACATTACACATTCAAGGTAAATACTCAGGGGGATGGTATCACTCACCGGCAGATAGAGCAATGGAAAAATTGTTTCAACTAATTAGCTCTAGGAAAAGAAGATGTATTTCTTGCTTAGTTTTAGGTATTGTAGCTCTTATAGCTGCCATAACAGCTACAACTGTCAGTAGTGTTTCTCTAGCACAAAGTGTAGCTAATGTACGGACCTTGGAACATGATGCAGAATACTTACACAGGCTAGTGCAGAATGTAACCCAGGTTTTGCACTTACAGCAAGATATTAATACAAGGGTTTTTATGCTTTGCAACAAATATCTAAAGATGTATTGTTATTAACCAATCAAGAAGAAATTTTAGCTATCAAGGGTAAATTAAGGTGTGATTATCGCTATTCAGCCTTTTGCCTCCTTCCTGTTAAAGCTAACATGTCTGATGCATTTGAAGAAATTAGAAATGATTTACAAGGTCTTTGGTTAAAAAGTAACATCTCAGAGGATATCCAACAACTGAACCATATCATTCATGAGATGGATAGCTCTTTAGCTGAGAACCTTCGTCCCGAACATATTACTGATTCCTTATACAACTGGATTAAATCCCAAAGTTGGCTATCTCCTTTAGTTCAAATGAATATAGCCATATTGACTTTCATACTGTTCATAGTTATCTTAGTGATCCTTCTTCCCTGTCTGTTCCAACTCCTTTTGTCCAGCTTGGGCAAAATTGGCCGGACTTTGGCCCTCCACAGATTACTGTTGCAAAACAAAAAGGGGGAATTGTAGTTGAGGCAGAGCCTCCTCTCTCCTTTGTTTGTCTTTGCTTCAGACAAAGTTGTGGATTTGTTTGTCTTTGCTTCAGACAAAGATGTGGAATAACCTTTACCCATCCTGAGACCAAGGATGGAACAGTAAACTTGAAGGAAGCAGGATAACATTTATGAAAAGCAAATTGTGATAAGGTGGGCGCCTATCCCCTTGTTTGCCCCTCTTCCCCTTGTTTGGATTTGTATTAAATGAAGAATATGGGTTAACCTTTGAACACCTGCCTATCCCTGGACCAAGATTAGGGTTCCTGGAATGTGAAGTCATAAACTCCTGTGGGCTTTGCCTAGTGGTTTCTTTTTGCCTATATAAGTTCTGTGGGAGACAAATAAAATTGGCACTATTTCTCTCTTTCATATAGTGTCCATTCTTTCTTTTTTCGTTACGTGTTATTCTTCATTTTTCGTTATCCCAAGTAGGATCTCACAGGATTGACCCACCCTGTGGAGGAGTCTTACACCTTATCTGAATGAGAGAATATGTCCCAGGATAACGATTCTTATAGATGCATCTTCTTTCATCTATACAGCCAGTAATAAGAAACCATTCCAACTCATGTGACAGGGAAACACAGGATGTCTTCTACTAGCAGAGTTCCTCCATTTTAAGTAATATGGCCATGTGCTCTGAATTTATTCATTCAAAAAAGGAAAAAAAAAAAGAAAACAAATGTGTACCCCCCAATTGTCAACACTATCCCAGGTCTTTACTTACTATATTATTTATCAATTATCTCAGTTTGTACCAATTGATAAAATTATATCAATTCCATCACATTATATCAATCAAATACATATCAGGTACTGTAGCAATGTTGTCATGGAGACTCTCAAAGATAGCACAGAATAACAGAATTTCAAAACTGGAAGAGAGCCTAGCAGCCATCTAGTTGACTGGTCTACAAATGGAAATCCGTTATTACATTGTTAAGTGATTGTCTTGCTTGTGCTTAAAGACAGGGAGGATGAAGGCAATCACTTTCTACATTTTTGGATAGCTCAGAATCTGGAGAAGTATTTCGTTTTATCAAGCCAAGGTTGGCCTCTTTGCAAATAATGCCATTATTTCTGATTTTGCACTCTGGGTTCTAAAAAAAAAGTCTTATCCTTTGTCCATATGAAGGCCCTAAATACTTTAAGAAGGCTCAATCTTTCCTTTCTTCAAATAAAACATGCCCACCTCCTTTAAACAATCATCATATATTATGTACTAAAAATTCTCCATTATCCTGGTTCTCATTTGAATATTCTCCAGTTTATCAATATACTTTTAACCAGTGGCACCTAGAACTGAACATTATATATTACAGATGAATTCTGGAATTCCAATCATGTTATTATTCTCCTCTCCTTATAGGCTATGCCCCTCTTAATGCAACATGAGAGTTCATTAGCTTTTTTTTTGTTTTTTTTTTATCAAACTACTGACTCATTTTGAGTCTGAAATACATAATAACTTAGATAATTTTTCAGAACTATGGTCTATTCACTACATTTGCAGGGTTGATTTTTTGGACCTAAGTGCAAAACTAGATTGACCCCCAATTAATTGCATTTTATTAGATTCAGTCTCATTCTCTAGTTTAGAAAGATTCTTTTGGGTTATTTGTCATTCATCCTAAACTTTGAGTCTGATCTCTTCCCCAATTCTAAATTCATGTGAATATATTATCATCTAGCATAAGTTCTCTATTAAAGGAGTATAATGTCCCCATTTTTCCCAGAATATTATAAGATATTGTATCAAAAGTTTTGCTAAAATCCAGGTTAATAAGATCTACATAATTCCCCTCATCTGTCTCCTTATGTCAAAAAAGAGAGAGAAAGGTTTATCCTAGCATGATTTGTTTATATTGAAGCTAGAGTGGCTCTTTGAAATCATTATTTTCCTTTCAAGATATTTGCCAATATATGTTTAATTTTCTCTTCTGGAATTCTCTAGGACTCAAAGACAAACTTAAATTGCCTATAGTTTATAGACTCTGTTCTCTTAACATTTTTCAAAAATCATTACAACATTATCCCTTTATCAATCATATGGGGTATCTCTCCTGCTGTCAATGATCTTTTAAATAGCTATGACAGTGGCTCCAAAATCATACCTGTTAATTATTTTGGGACCTGAGAATGTAGCTCATCTTGACTAGATGACTTGAATTCATCAAAAGTCACTAGATACTGTATTTCCTTATTTATCTTGTGTATTCTATTCCCATTCAGTCACTTTTCTTCTATACTTTCTAATGTAAATGTGATTTTCCTTTGAAGAGGAAAGCAAAACAAAATGAGAACTGAAGTTCTTACTTCTTTGCATTGTCAATTATCACTATATTGTCTCTGTAAAAAAGATCTTCTTTCAATGATATTTCATTTTCCCTAAAATATACATATTGGCTGTGTGATCCAGAGCAAATCATGTAACCTTCAGTTTCATCATCTCTAATGTAAGCTGAAGAAGGAAATGGTAAACTACTCCATCATCTTTGCCAATAAAACTCACAAAATGGGATCATGAAGGGTCATGCATGACTGAAATGATTGCACAACAACAAAGCTTTTAAAAATAACATAACAGCAAGGGAAAGTAATGAATGCTGGAGGGGATGTGGCAAAGTAGGGACATTAATTCATTGCTGGTGGGGTTGTGAACTGATCCAACCATTCTGGAGGGCAATTTGGAACTATGCCCAAAGGGCGACAAAAGAATATCTACCCTTTGACCCAGCCATAGCACTGCTGGGTCTGTATCCCAAAGAGATAATGGACACAAAGACTTGTACAAAAATATTCATAGCTGCGCTCTTTGTGGTGGCCCAAAACTGGAAAATGAGGGGATGCCCATCAATTGGGGAATGGCTGAACAAACTGTGGTATATGTTGGTGATGGAATATTATTGTGCTCAAAGGAATAATGAAGTGGAGAAGTTCCATGGAGACTGGAACAACCTCCAGGAAGTGATGCAGAGCGAGAGGAGCAGAACCAGGAGAACATTGTACACAGAGACTAATACACTGTGGTATAATCGAATGTAATGGACTTCTCCATTAGGGGCGGTGTAATGTCCCTGAACAACTTTCAGGGATCCAGGAGAAAAAAAACACCATTCATAAGCAAGGGATAAACTGTGGGAGTGGAAACACCGAGAAAGAGCAACTGCCTGAATACAGAGGTTGAGGGGACATGACAGAGGATAGACTTTAAATGAACACTCTAATGCAAATACTATCAACAAAGCAATGGGTTCAAATCAAGAAAACATCTAATGCCCAGTGGACTTGCGCGTCGGCTATGGGGGGTGGGGGGGAGGAAAAGAAGGTGATCTATGTCTTTAACGAATAATGCTTGGAAATGATCAAATAAAATATATATAAAAAAAAAATATATCATTTCCAATTTGAAATATCACCTCACACCTATCAGATTGGCTAATATGATAGAAAATGAAAATAAAAATACTGGACTGGATTTAGAAAAATTGGAACACTAATACACTGCTGGTGGGACTGTGAATTAATATAACCATTCTGGAGAGCAACCTGGAACCAGACTCAAAGGGCCATAATACTTTGCATAACCTTTGATTCAGCAATACCACTATTGTGTATGTATCCCAAAGAGCTTAGGGGAAAAGAACCTACCTGAACAAAAATGTTTATTGTGCTCTTTTGTGGTATCAAAGAACCAGAAACTGAAGAAATGTCCATCAATTAGGGAATAACTGAATAAGTTGTGGTGTATTATTATAGGGAAATAATATTGTTCCAAAAGAAATGACAAATAAAATGATCACTAAAATTCTGGAAATATTTATATAAAGTGATTCAAAGTGAAGTGAGCAAAACAAGGAGAATATATGATGATCAACTGTGAATGACACATATTATATACTTAAAATGAGACATACATCATTGAACAAAACCAATATGGAGATTTGCCTGACTGTGCTTATTTATTATAATGGTTATTTTTCTTTTTGTGAGTTTGAGAAGAGGAGTGGGAAGGAAAATTAAATATTTGATTAAAAAAGAACAAAGGAAGAATAAGGATAACAGAGATAAATGAAGATTTCTTCTGGAAAAAGCTAAGAATTTTTTCCCCTTAAATAAAATCTTAAGTGATAATACCTTTCATGAGTCATTCTAGAATAATATAATCAGTAAAATAAAATTATTAGAAATAAGGATTAATAATTGATCCTGATTTTTATGTATATACATATCAGTGCAAAGATGTGTCTGTAAGACTGGATTTCCCAAAGTGATATAGACAAGCCTCATATTCACAGAAATATCATTGGATAAGGAATTTAACTGGCAAGGATTCTGATGAGTAGGAGGTTTAAAAAGGAATGAATGTGAAATCCACTGACATGAGTAGTTAGAAATATAATAAGATTCAAAGTTGACATTAAGGTAAAGAGAAGATGTTGGTGTGCTCATGGAATTCTCAACATTGACATTGACATACCACTTGGGCCATGTTGAATATTGTGTAAAGACAAAAGTTTTAACTCTTATACAGTTTAACTTTATTTTTAACTCTATTTTAATAGAGTTTAACTATATTTCTATTATAGATGAGAGAAAATCAGATCATACCTCTTTGTGCAGTGATATGGATGTTTTGCTTTTTGACTCCTTTCCTTGTTACTTATATTTTAGTGTTTTATTGCTGGCTTTAAGCATCTGTAATGTGTTTTAAATGACTAATACATAATAGAAGAGCTTAGACTGAATAGGTAAAATATTGAAAGAATTTCTATTCTAAAGGAAACCAATTATACTGAAACAGTT